>NC_140253.1:20948712-21121212 GCF_949987555.1 Borostomias antarcticus
CTCCGCTCGGCCCTGAAGTCTGGACCATTAGTGCTTTAGCTGGAATATCCACTAAACACTATTAGCACATTTGATAATCACTGAAATGATAATGAACCCAAAAATAATACACACAAGAACAATAATAATAGTCCTAAAAATATTACCAAAACCTGAAAATGCATTATCAACCTGTCCCCAAATATCCCAGGTATGTAATTTGTTTAAGGTCTCAAGTCCTCTTTTGTTTGCTTCATGAAATTCAGCTAGTGTGACATTTGGATCAGAAATGTACGAACAGCATTCACTCCCTACGATGGCACATGTACCTCCTTGAGAGGCTAGGATTGTATCTAATGCAAACCTATTCTGGAGAACGACTTTCTTCATTTAATTTACTTCTTGGGCAAGGGCAGAAATAACTATCAGATGCATTTATGTGATCTTGTAGGACATACGATAAAACCTGTATTTCAGCATTATTCTGAAGAAAACCATAACTAGGAATCAGCATTCCTAGTGCCACATTGAAAACTGCGAGATCCCTACGATGTCTAATAGTAGTTTGTTTATGGAGAACTTTCATCTCTTCCTGAGTAACTTTCCTAATCATAGGAATTAAATGAGCTAAATAACAACGTCCCATACTATCCTCAGGTAGTTTAGAGTAGGCAGTGTTTCCACAGACTAGGAAAATGCCTTCAGGGAGTTCTATTTCCTTGCCTCGATACAGATACTCATAGACTGGGTCTATACAAGAACTGGTTCCTAAATCAGTAATGGCTGAGTCTAAGTTCTTCCTAAAAACATCAATACAACCTGTTACCTTCTGGAGAGGTACGACTTTGAATTGATCAGTGTTTGTATGAACTCTGAGATTAGTTTGGTTGAAAAGTTTTCTCTGAGACTGGACAAAACAATCAATAATCTGACATTTTAACCCGGAAAAAACAATTGAATTTCTCCATTCTACAGTTGTGGAAAAGCCAGTACACGCTAACTGTGAAGTTAAAGGAACTGTATATACCTGTGTGAAGACAGCTTGAATATTATGAATTAACTGGGGTCCAGGTACTCTGGAAAAATTTATAACTCTAGCTAGTTCTAGTCGAGTAAATTCTCTTGGTTTCTGGTTTTGATTGACCTGCATAGTTAACTGTGTTAAAATGCTATTCTCTACCGTCGTAGGAATTAATTAATCTATCTACTCCTGCATGAAATTGACAAGATGAGACTTGTTCCCTAGTGGAGAATGTATGGGTTGCTAACCCTTGCCAGTCATATTGTAACCACTCAGCTTGTGTTAAGGGAATTGGATATAGGGTAGGTGATGATGTACTAGCCGGGACCTGTTGACAAATCCAACAATCATCATAATTCATTTTTGATGCAAATTCCCTTACCCCCCTTATAGCAGTGTTAGGATGGGTCTTCCGATCTGAGTTAGATGACCTGGTTAAATACTTGCTACAATTAATTTCCATAGTAGAGGGATAATCTGGAACAGGTTTGCAAATATCAGCATCATAGTTCTTGCTTCGAGCTACATTAATCACATCTCTGCTTAAAACACACCAATATGGCATTGCCCAACTCTTTTCATCAGCATTGGTCAGAGTCACCAGGGTAGATCCAAGGAACTTCTCATCGTCTTGGATTTTGACATCTGTAGAGCGTAACAGAGTCCAGTCATTCTTGTTCACAGTGTATATCCAACAGTCATTTAGGCGACACTTCTCTTTTGGGCAATAGAATGTCATTGGGGAATGCAAGGCGTCTTCTCTTCTAGATCGCAACTTCAATGTCGCGTTGTTTGAATCAGTTATGTGTAATGTTAGTTGCAGTGTGTGCAGGTGTGTGTGCGTGTGTGGTGCATCTTGTGAGGTCATGGCTGTGGAGTTTCTCCATGTTGCCATCATAACGACCATGAGAAGGAGGTGACCAGCAAGGTCATTTTTCCTCCGATTCCTCATCAGAGGAGAGGACAGTGTGGCGGCCCATAGCTTTGGCCTCTGAGCTCTCTGGTTCAGCTGCATCCTTGATCTCCTGGTGTTGGCGATCCCCTGGTGGACCGTCCTCTGCTGCTTGGACCCGTCGGCAATGGCTCGCATGGATCCACGAAGTCCTCTCAGCTACTTTGACAGCCGTCTGCGTGGTGAGTAGAACCTGGTACGGCCCGAGCCACCTCGGTGAGTTCCAGCTCCTTCGTCTGTGGTCGCGGATCAGGACCCAATCCCCAGGCTGGATGTGATGCAGGAACCCCTCCTTAGCCTCAGGAATGGCGGTCCTCACTTCCTCTATTTCTTTTTCTCCGCAGGTGGAGCAGTTGCTTGTAGGTCAGAAATGTCTGCCAGGGACAGTGGAGGAGTCTTGTCAGGGTCTGTGGATGGTACAGAGAGCATAGAAAGCACAGGGGAGGAAGCAGAGACAGCCGCAGTTTTTGCAGCGAGGTCAGCAGTCGAGTTACCGACAGAGACAGGATCAGAGCTTTTAACATGAGCTTGGCATTTACACACTGCTAGGCTAGATGGTAAAAGCATAGCTTCTAGAAGGTTGTTGATCAACACATGGTGTGCAATAGGTTTACCATTTGACGTGAGGAACCCACGGTTTCGCCAAAGGGAGCCAAAGTCATGCACAACTCCAAAAGCAAAACTACTGTCGGTGTAAATGGTTGCAGACTTGCCACTTGCTATTATACAAGCTCTGGTCAGAGTGAACAATTCAGCTGCTTGCGCTGAAAGGTGTTGTGGGAGTTTTGCTGATTCTAAAACTCCATCTAATGTTGTGACTGCATATGCAACAAGTGGTTGACCTGTTGTCGACCGCTGGGCTGATCCGTCCACAAAAAGCTCAAAATCAGGGTTAGAGAGAGGAACATCAGTGAGGTCTGAGCGTGGCTTATTGACCTCCTCTACTATAGCCACACAGTCATGTGGCTCCCCGTCTTCTGGAGTAGGAAGCAGAGTTGCAGGGTTAAGTACAGTGCATCTTTGAAGTGTAAGATTAGACATAGTCAACAGTACATTCTGGTAATGCAACAATCTTGCTGGGTGCAGGTGCGATGTCTTTGCCTGTAAAAGAAGAGCAGACACAGCATGCGGTACATGGACTACCAGCGGCCGCAGTGCTACTAGGTCTACAGAACTCAATACAGCCTCAGTAGTAGCTGCCACTGATCTCAAGCAGGACACGAGTCCTCTAACAACAGAGTCAAGTCTTTTGGAGAAATAGGCTACCGGTCTGTACCTATCTCCATGCTTCTGTGCTAATACTGCTGCCATGTAACCTTCCTTCTCGTTCGTGAACAGGTGGAAGGGCTTGTCATAGTCAGGAATACCTAAACAGGGTGCTGTGGACAGTCTTTGTTTAAGTGTCGTTAAAGCCAGTCTGGCTTCGTCAGTCCATGTAATTTTGTCTGAGGGAGCTAATTTCTGTCCATGAGCTAAATCAGATAGTGGTTGTGTTATCTCTGCAAAGTCAGGAATCCAAGCTCGGCAGTAACCTACAGTCCAAAGCAGTGACATCATCTGTTTTTTGGTTGTGGGCAGGGGAAGTGTAAGAATTACTTTAACACGGTCAGTCCCCAGTGCCTTGCCATCTTTTGTTATTAAGTGACCAAGGTATCTGACCTGCTCACATACCAACTGGATCTTGTTTCTAGAAACCTTGTGGCCATTTTCTGCAAGGAAAAACAACAGCGCTCTTGTATCCTCAATACATGACTCCTTGTTTCTACTGGCAAGAAGTAGGTCATCCATGTATTGAATGAGAGTGCTGCCTTTTGGCGGGATGAACCCTTCTAGGGTCCGTGCCAACTCGACATTAAAGATGGTTGGAGAGTCCACATATCCTTGAGGCATTACACACCAGGTATAACTCCGTCCTCGAAAGGTGAACGCGAACCACTCTCTGGAGTCAGGGTGAACAGGGATAGAGAAAAACGCATTACTCAAATCAATAACACTAAAATGTGTAGCTGTGGCAGGTATGGATGACAGAATGGTAACAGGGTTTGGAACAAGGGCTGTTCTAGCATGGACAGCTTCATTAACAATTCTCAAATCTTGAACAAATCTCCATTCACCTGAAGCCTTCCTCACAGGCAGAATAGGGGTGTTGCAAGGCGAGCTGTCAATCTCAACAATAGCACCTCTTTCTAATAAAGAGGCAATAAGCAATCCCCTCCTCTGCCTCTGTACTCAGAGGATACTGGGCACGTCTTGGACGGAATGATCCCTTTGGGTTGACGACTACTGGGTTGACATTCTTAATCCTGCCTATATCAAACTTATCTCTGGCCCACAATGAGTCGGGCACCCCCTGCAACACAGATGGATTTTCTATGCTGTCAGAAGGAATTTGGACAAACGTGGGGTTGAGGCGTTGACCCTGCATTCCACGAACCACAGGTGTCACCCATCTAAAAGGGAAGCAGCTTACCCCTGTTGTTGGAGAGTGTCTTACTTGGTGTGGATCTCCAACCCAGTCAGTAGCTTCCATTGCCGTCTGCAGCCACGTGCCTGTCTCCTCCTTGTTAACAAACTCAGAGACACCAAGTGAAATGTGTGGGACACCTTGTGTTTTATCATACAGCTGTTTCTGTGTCTCTGTCAGACACACAGAGAGAGCTGCATGATCAGGATCTACATACAGCATAGCACATTCAAGAACCTCATTACTTTGTGGTTGTAACCAGATTTTCTCAAAATCATGGTCTTGTTGTAGTGGGGATACATTTGCAGCGCAGTGTAATGTAGTATGTGGTGTGAGAGGGGTGTCATATGAATAACAGGAGTTCATTTTTGAGAACAGCTTAGAACGTTGGAGTGACATCTAATCATTATTTTCAATGTTCCAGGAATATGTCCAACTTGTCATAGGTTCTATAAACATGAGGTCGCGCAGTGGTGTTACCTGTTTAGGCCGGATAATGGTGACCCCATTTGAGTCACAGCACATCTGAAACCCTAGTTTGCACAGCAGATCTCTCCCCATTAGGTTAACAGGACAACAATGACAATAGATAAATTGGTGTTGGAATTCAGCATCATCCAACACAACAGGAAGTGACGTAGTCATTCTCTCAGATTTTTCAATACCTGCTGCACCAATGGTTTTTGCAACTTCATTTGTCAGTTTAGGAACAACATTAATCTTTGAGGAGCTTAGGACTGATGAGTGTGCCCCAGTGTCAGCTAAAAACATGAGTTGCTCTCCATTAACTTCTAAAGTTACGACTGGAAGCTCGGACGGTGTTGTATGCAGATTAAGGTATTGACAAATATGAACAACTTTCTCTTCATCCTGTACAGCTGTACTATCTGACGGTCCCTCAGTAAAACTCTCCGTCTGTTCCTGGCCTAGTCATGATTGTTGCTGTGGGTTGTTCAGGGGAATTCCAGCAGGTGGCGACGAACCCCAGGTTGCACGATTCTTTTTCTCATTTCGCCTGCGGTAACTGTGACAGTTTCTAATCCAGTGACCAGTTTTACCACAATGAAAACCCGCGTCAGTTCTGTCTCCGTTTTCGTTTCCCTCCCTCGGTTTCATCCTGTAGTCCATTTTGTTTCTATCCCTACGATTCTTGTTCATGTGACGACCCTATGGTCGTTGTTGTTTCGATGGCATTACCACTTTTCCTCCCCAACTTAGTTTTCTCAAACGCTTACCAGACAATTTGAGAATATCAAGCGGTGAGCTAGTAGTGGAACCCATAATGCACAAGAATCGCTTACGAAAAAACAAAACAAAGGACACTCTCCCACACTCCTACGTAACACAGAGATGAACGTCTCTCAGACTACTCACTAGCAGTTACGATTTACGGCCCTCAAAAACAGTGTCGGAAAAAAAATAAACAGTACTTTTACCTGGATAAAAAATAGGCGCGCTTAACAACACATACAAGACAGAGCCGAAACTCCAACAGTAAACAACAAAGACTAACAACCCCGTGCAGGGACACAGAACACAAAGGACGAACAAAGGCCTACGTTAAAACAAGCAAAAAAACATATGCCTGCCCGGCTGAACCACCAGCCTCTTGGTTGGAAGCTAAAACTCGTTTAGGCTATACCAACCACCCGGGATAAAGGGGAAAACGTTTCTCCAAGAAACGCGGATCGGACACTACCAAATCACTCCCAGTAGCTACCTTCGTTGAGAAAACATACAACGGCTTTGCGGTTTTAATTACACCCGCGACCGGCCAAAGGGGAAGCCCGTTCTGTGCCAACTTTGGCGTATTACACCAATTTAACCGTTCTAAACTGCAACCGATAAACAACCTAAACTGTACATCAACTGCAGGGGAACAAGTCACAAGACCAAAGTCACACTTCTTCTGAAAGGCAAAATCCCTAGTAACGAAACAAGGACGAAGTCAAAGAACAATACAACATCATATATCGCTATTGTTGAGTTACAACTACTTAGATCGTCACTAAACCCACCCCGGGGGTTTTTGTTTTCAACAATCCAGACCAACACAATCTGAAACGAAACTAAGGCAAATACCAAGCACAAAAGGATTCGTTTTTCAACGTACCGTGAGTTTAGCCGAGTGAAACCAACGAGGCGGACTTCTCCAAACCAATGCGAATAGGCGCAAAGAGAGAAGATTTTCCAGAGCTCGCTACTGCTCCGCACGTCTGCTTCTTCGTCGTCCACTCCAGGCGAACCTCACAGTAGCCGATCCCGTCCCGAGTCGCCAATTGTTGTAGAAGTTTCTGATCTTAAGTCAAAAATCAAGTATTTGCCCAGGTTCGCACAAAAAGGTTCAGTCAGATTTATTAAGAAAACAATACGATTGCAAAAGGACCTCAAGATAAAACACAGAGTGGTTCATCAGAACAGAAGTGAGCCTAAGCTCGTCTAGTACCGCCTTATATGTGCTCAAACAAGGATGTGATGCTAGCCGACATTTGGTTGGCTGACTCGTCTATATACGTCATAGTAAGGTGACGGATATCAAACAATGGTCGAGGGATGAAAAGAAAAGCGCGGTACACTTTGAATATAGACAAAGGAACAAAAGGCCTGAGCCAGGACGGGAAGGTTGAGGTGTGAGGCCTTCCTGTCCTGGTGAGGAAACAACAATAGGGGTCTGTCTTAAAAGAGAAGTGAGGAAGACAGAGGTTCAGGAGGTGTTTGGAATTACAAAAGAGAGAGAGGAACAAAGGTTTAAGGTGTTTACAATATCAAAAGGCAGGGGACTGGATCAATAGGTTTTAAAGAACAGAAAGCTATCTGAATAGTCTTGAGACTAGTTGTAAAATTCTATGACAATTCCCCTGTCCGTGTCAGTGTTTTAGTGTCAGCTGATTTGGGCCCCTCTCTCCCAGGTCCACTAATCAATCCAAGATGTCTCTCGTTTCCACGGCAGCCATAGCGGGGGCCCCGCACCACCATAAATACAGTAACAGCTTTCTTAAATATGTGACAAAATACTGTTAAAGTTTTACAGGCTGGGCCTCTGTCTGCACTCTGCTTTACCAGGGGCATGGAGCTGCTCTTCCACCTGTGAGAGAGAGAGAGAAGGAGGGAGGAGAGAAGGAGATGAGATAGAAGGAGGGAGGAGAGGAGGGGAGAGAAGGAGGGAGGAGAGGAGGAGGGAAGGAGAGAAGGAGGGAAGGAGAGAAGGAGGGAGGAGAGAAGGAGGGGAGAGAAGGAGGGAAGGAGAGAAGGAGGGAGGAGAGAAGGAGGGAAGGAGAGAAGGAGGGAGGAGAGAAGGGAGGAGAAAAGGAGGGGGGCTGAAACAGCTGCTTGTTCATTCTCTCCCGCTGAGTTTTATCCTGGCGAACTCTCTCTCTCTCTCTCTGTCTCGCTCTCCCTCCCTCTCTCTCTCTCTCTCTGTCTCGCTCTACCTCTCTCTCTCTCTCTCTCTCTCTCTGTGTGTGTGTGTGTGTGTTAAGTCTTCAGTATTATGAAATCAACCCCCTGTTGAACCCTTTTGCATTCACTTTGTGCCTGTGAATCTCTCAAGATTGTGTGTGTGTGTTACTCTCTGCATCTTGCGAATGGCCTTCTGGTTTAACCCTAATTATACAGATGTGGGAAGTTAGAAATGTCACATGCTGCAGCATTTCACCTTCGCGGTATTTGGCAGGGAAATCCCGTTGGAATTCTCGTGGGATTTCAGACGGTGTTATTTCGTTTTAGTGATGCACCACCGCCAGGTGGCGTCTTTGAGCAGATTTAGCAGGCTGGGCTCAGTGTTTTTCTCCAAGCATCATTAATTTTCACATTCTTTAATTTGAATGCTCTGTTGTAAAGCACTTTGAGCTGAATTTATCTGTATGAAAGGTGCTATACAAATAACGTTTAATTGTTATTATTACCTTGTACTCAAACAATTTTTTTCTCCATCTGGATGTAATTGAATTATTATGAACACATATATCTACAGTATCTATCTCTGTAACTGACGGTGGGTCAAGACGTGGTGTCTGTTAAGTCAAATGCGCAAAATAACAGTATTGTAAATATATTTGTTAGTAAAGTGTGGTGAAAGTGAGGGTTTTGCATTTTGTTTCTGGAACGCATTCAACTGGTACTCGTAAACCCCGGAAGTACATTTGAAGATGGGGCACCACCTACTGTAGCTGAGCGCAGAAAAATACAAAGAAAAAATAAGCTTGATCGGAGGTGTGGATCCATACAAAATTGACATAGTCGCCATGAGTAAAGATCACTCATTATTGCCAATTATATCTGGACATTAGCTATCTTGTGCATACAGAGCGGAAGGTTTGACAGTGAGTGCGATGCACACTATACGCCGATCATAACCCGATAATGGTAGGCTAATAATGCGATTATTGAAATGGTCTTGTGAATGCCTTTATCTGGTTTCCAAAATCGGGGTAAGGTCTTAACATTAGAACCGCCAAAGACGTCCATTGGACGATTGTGGGTTTTTCAACCGCGCGTAAGAGCAGAGTGCATTATTGTTTTATTCATATATCAACTAGATAATAATGAGTAGCCTAGTAGGCTATAAAATTAATTCAATAGTGCCTAAGCCTAAGTTGTACAGTACAATCACAAGACGCATAGGCCTAGCCTACCGTAAAAAGCGTTGCGTTCTCATAGGCCTATATTTACTTAGATAATTATTAATTTGATCATTATTATGTATCTATGTTCTATGCTGCATCTGTACAGTAGGCTACTGTTTTATTTGGATCCTTGGCCAAAATGCTGTTCTTGTAGACGTTTCATTGAATATTTTCCTTTTGTGAAGTGTAGGCTATACTATTCTTGTTAAAGTGCGGCCTATATAGGCTTCATTCTAAAAAATATGAGAAAGGCGTCATAGGCCTACAGACACATACAAATCATATGATGTTGCTTTCAGTAACATTAAAAACAATCATAAATCATGCAAAGTTTAAGGCCACGACTTCATCAGCTAGTGTTGGCATGATCTAGGCTAGATGCTCATATATCCGTTGAAAATAATTCCCTCTAAGCACAATTTTAATTGTATTAAAATAGGCTAAAATTAAATTTCCACATATTCTGATTCCTTCTACATAAAAAAACAGAATTTATTTTTTATGTGTAGGCTAGGCTTCTGCGATGAACAAAACAGCCACAATGTAGCCTGCTTATAGCGAGCGAGAGGGCAGTCTACCATAAAGTGTATAGCCTAACCATAATGTAATATATCTAGACTACATGCATTGTGGTATTTATTTATATAGCCCAGCCTGCTTTGTTTCTCAATAACCAGTTATGTCATCCTCTGAGTCCGAATAAGCAGGCTAATAGACTGGCAGCTCTCAATGCCTTCCCAATCAATGAGACATGGTTGTAAAAATGATATTTTATTGATGAAAAGGGTAAAACTGAAAAACATGGAAAGAGTCATTGCATTGATCGATGCAGTCCGTTCAAATAGCCATCAAAAGATAAAGTAGACCCATTTAAAATTATCAATTACATCTTCAAATCCCTTCTAATCTTGGCCTTTGATAGGGTTTTTTCACGCCCTACTGCCAATTATATCCGGACATTAACTATCTTGTGCATACAGAGCACAAACAATGAAACAATGAAACAAATAGATTTCCTCCCTGTCTGTCTGTGGCATTCGCTACCAGCAAACACTGAAAATACAGGTCCTCAATTTACTTAGATTAGACTAGCCTATCCAACTGGACCACTCCAATGAATGTTGAACGTAGCCTACTTTTATTCTTTAGGTTTTACAGAATCGGCCTACAATGTCCACACATGCATGCGCCATATCTGACTAGCTTGCCACTCGCCAGCGAACCTGGACTAGACTATTGTAACACCCCCCCCCCCCTACAAATTCTTTTATATTCAAAGAAACTGGATGGACCGGTTTCCTAGCCCTGGATCGTGGGGAGGGGGGTAGCCTACGTTAGCGGGTGCTTTGCCATGACCGGCCATTCCACAGGTGTTGGATTGAATTTGCTTGTTTGATTGATAGATGGATGGATTTAACGTCCAAAGTATTGTGCAAGTATTGTATAGGCCCATGTGTAAGATATTAATGGTTGTAACCATGAACTCAGCCAGAGGTAGGCCCTACTGTAGATGATCAGCATTTTCACCAGTCTCAATTGATGCTTCCCTACGTGTTGCCATTCGTTTAAACCACCATCTTATCTAGACTACTTCTGTTGCTGCATTTTTACATTCATACTTTCATGATTTTAGAGCGCAATCAACATTTTCCAGGATTCCAATAAGTCCATCCATTCATCCAACTTTGTGCTGAGCGCAGCGCAGGCTGGTAGCCTACTGTCAAGGATCATGACTGATGCACTCCCTTAACACGTCTTGCAACTCCCCAGACCATAAAGAGAATTTCAATATGAAAGACCTTAAGTGGGGTATTCCAGGAGGTAGTGTGAATGAATTTCAAGTCTCAACAAAGTGTTCTGTTTTCCCCCTTGACTGTTGTTCTAAACTTTGTAGTTCGTTCTCATTGATCAGTCTGTTAGAACTACAAATTATTCCGTGTGACATCACTTCCCTGTCCTCTTCCCCCTGAAACTATGTCACTTCCTTTTTCACTGTATAACCTAACGACCCCGTCCTCCCGTGAACTCACTCTTGCCTGGATTCACTTCCTGTGCTGAGTCCGACTCTGCAGAATCGTAAACAGAATAAAACTATTGCCTTTGTTTAAAACCAACTTGATCGACCACTCAGCGTGTTCTTTGACAATCTAAACTAAAGCAAGAGGTAAATTCCTTAACAGTAGCCTAATGTAGCACGTCGTCGGTCTTCATGACGCACTGTTATGCTTGTTTGCTGTGTAGATCCAGTCATATAAGCGGGCATCTCGTCCGGCGATTTGAAACAGCTGGTCAGTTCACCCCAAAAAGAATAGCCAAGCGAAGGACAAAAATTAAACCACTAACGTTACTGCTGGTCTTGAAACAACTGTGTTAGCCTAGTTCCATATGAGAACACTCCTCGGTCCAATTCTGTACAGTAGATCAGCCTGAGTCCATGTAGTTGCTAGCTAACTGGTCCAGTAGCTAGCTAGCTAGCTAACTGACCCATGACCCCTGACGTCTGACCCCTGTGTCACATGGATTGTGTTTGTGTGTACATTCCATTAATATCCGAAGCAATGACGTTTCATGTAGTGTTCCAAACTGTTAAATTATTCCCTATGTAGTTCACTATATGGGTAACACTACATAGGGAGTGAGTGAACCATTTCAAACACATCTCTAGTCAGCTCCGTTAGCTAGCCTACTCATCCTGATGCCATGTTCCATATGAGAACACTCTGCTAGCCAGCTAGCTAGCTAGCTAGTTAGCCTACTGTATTAAATCTCGAATTGTCCCGATACCTTGTTCCATATGAGTTAACATATATAGACCCAACGACATTTACAGAGATATATACTATAGATAAATAGGCTTTGTTCGTAATAATTAAATTACAACCAGACAGAGAACAAGGAGTTTGAGTTCACATAGTTGTTAGCTAACTGGTACAGTAGTTAGCTAGCTAGTTGACCCATGACCCCTGACGCCTGTGTAATGGATTTTAACTGATCTAGTCAAAAAAGGATTTACCAAGATTCGCTCAAAAGGTTAAGTCTGGTTTATTGAGGAAACATACGAGCGCAAGGACTTTCTGGACAACGCAACAAGAGTGGTTTATCCAGAGAAGTGAAGTCCCTTGGTCTTGCTCTGCCTTATATTCAAGCAAAACACAGGTACGGCGCCTTCAGGATGTGATTGGCTAATCCATTGTACGTCATATGAAATGGCAGGCGTGGCCGAGAATACAGACATGTGACATGAGAAAAGGCGGCAATTTCTTGGAGACAAAAGGACAAAGGATGGTTATTCTGGAGTAGACATTTCTGAGTGTGTGGACCTCCTGGAGGCCACCCTGTCTATGTGAACGGTTGAGGGAGGTGGTGAATTACAAAAGGAGAGAGAGAACAAAGGTTTAAGGTGTTTGGGATAGAAAGGTCTTGAGGCCAGATGTAAATTCTATAACACCTGACCCCTGTGTCACGTGAATGGTGTTTGTTTACGTTGCAGTCTAGCTTACAATAGCTTCTCATGCCGTTCACTACCATTCCATATTTTTTCTGATTAAAAACTCATGACGGTTTTCTCTTCCTGCTTCTGCCTAAGCACTCCACTATACCACAATACAACGGTGTCATGTTTTACCGAAGGAGAAGTGGAGAAGACGGTAGCTATCAGTGGCTAAAGCAGTTAGCTAATGTTAAGATCATTCCTGTAGCTGTTTTGCTGCTAATGTGAGTTCGTCTCCGTTCCTGCCCGAGAAACAGAAGTTGAACTAATAGCATCAAAATAGCTACAGGAATCATCGTTGTAAAGTTAGCTATCTGCTTTTTAGCCACCGACATCTACCGTTATTATTATGGAAGCTGCTGTTGTGAGCTAACTTGCTATCACGGTAGCAGACAGCACTAAAGTTGACAAAATCACACTTGCACATCATTAGAATTCCAACCATTTATATGGAATTTACCATTCAACTAAACATGGAACCTGAATACTACCTGATATTTCAACCTGCTGCCATCAGTGATCGGCGCGTCATGAATATCCTACGCAATGACATTCCATGTAGTGTCCAAAAACGGTTAAATCATTCCCTATGTAGTTCACTATGAGTAACACTACAAAGGGAATAGAGAGTGAGTGAACCATTTCAAACACATCTCTAGTCAGCTCTGTTAGCTAGCTTACTCGTCCTGATGCCATGTTCCATATGAGAACACTCAGTTAGCCTACTGTATTAAACCTCTACTTGTCCCGATACCTTGTTCCATATGAGTTACCAGATATAGACCCGACGACAGTTTCAGAGATAGATACTATAGATAGATAGGCTTTGTTCGTAATAATTAAATTACAACCAGACAGAGAACAAGGAGTTTGAGAACAAGGTAGGCTCATCTAATGTGTGAGATGAGCTACAGCAATGGGTCAATGAGTAGCCTAGTATTACTGCGCCCTCTATGGGCATGCGAGCGGTGGTGCGGAATGCGGTAAAGCGTCTGTTAGAATAACGCGAGTCAAGTGACATTCTTATGTTCTCACATCTGTATGGCGTAGTGCGTTTGTTGAAATAGTTCTGGCCCAAATGGAGCTTTTGTTTCAATATTTGGTTTGAGAATGCGATATATTTCACATGACAGCATAATGACACCGGTAAGATCACACCCTGCACTTCCTGCCTTGAAAATGCATGTTTATCATAGTTTTTAGCAGAGGCCCATAGACCTCCATTATAAAGGGGGTTCGCGCACAAAGGAAAAAGGAGCTAGCTCACTACTACACGGTTCGGTTAAATGTTGGTGTGCGGATCAGTTAAATGTTGGTGTGTACGGATCAGTTAAATGTTGGTGTGTATGGATCAGTTAAATGTTGGTGTGTACGGATCAGTTAAATGTTGGTGTGTACGGATCAGTTAAATGTTGGTGTGTACGGATCAGTTAAATGTTGGTGTGTTCGGATCAGTTAAATGTTGGTGTGTATGGATCAGTTAAATGTTGGTGTGTACGGATCAGTTAAATGTTGGTGTGTACGGATCAGTTAAATGTTGGTTTGTATGGATCAGTTAAATGTTGGTGTGTACGGATCGGTTTCATTGAGGACAAAGCAACATTTGAGCTAAACTTGCTATGACAGCGGCGTTCCCCTTTAAACATAATAAACGAAATAGAGGAGAGAGGGAGAGACACTAGGGAGGAGTGAGGGAGAGACACTAGGGAGGAGAGAGGGACAGACACTAGGGAGAAGAGAGGGAGAGACACTAGGGAGGAGAGAGGAAGAGACTAGGGAGGAGAGAGGGAGAGACACTAGGGAGGAGAGAGGAAGAGACACTAGGGAGGAGAGAGGGAGAGACACTAGGGAGGAGAGAGGGAGAGACTAGGGAGGAGAGAGAGAGACACTAGGGAGGAGAGAGGGAGAGACACTAGGGAGGAGAGAGGGAGAGACTAGGGAGGAGAGAGAGAGACACTAGGGAGGAGAGAGGGAGAGACACTAGGGAGGAGAGAGGGAGAGACACTAGGGAGGAGAGAGGGAGAGACACTAGGGAGGAGAGAGGGAGAGACACTAGGGAGGAGAGAGGAAGAGACACTAGGGAGGAGAGAGGCAGAGACACTAGGGAGGAGAGAGGGAGAGACACTAGGGAGGAGAGAGGGAGAGACTACAGAGGAGAGAGGGAGAGTACTAGAGAGGAGAGAGGGAGAGACACTAGGGAGGAGAGAGGGAGAGACTAGGGAGGAGAGAGGGAGAGACACTAGGGAGGAGAGAGGGATATACTAGAGAGGAGAAAGAGAGACAGTAGGGAGGAGAGAGAGAGAGACTAGAGAGGAGAGAGGGAGAGACACTAGGGGGGAGAGAGGGAGAGACTAGAGAGGAGAGAGGGAGAGACTAGAGAGGAGAGAGAGAAACACTAGGGAGGAGAGAGGGAGAGACTAGGGAGGAGAGAGGGAGACACTAGGGAGGAGAGAGGGAGAGACTAGAGAGGAGACAGAGAGAGACACTAGGGAGGAGAGAGGGAGAGAATAGAGAGCAGAGAGGGAGAGACACTAGGGAGGAGAGAGGGAGAGACACTAGGGAGGAGAGAGGGAGAGACACTAGAGAGGAGAGAGGGAGTGACTAGGGAGGAGAGAGGGAGAGACTAGAGAGGAGAGAGCGAGAGACACTAGGGAGGAGAGAGAGAGAGACACTAGGGAGGAGAGAGGGAGAGACTAGAGAGGAGAGAGGGAGAGACACTAGGGAGGAGAGAGGGAGAGACTAGAGAGGAGAGAGGGAGAGACTAGAGAGGAGAGAGGGAGAGACACTAGGGAGGAGAGAGGGAGAGACTAGAGAGGAGAGAGCGAGAGACACTAGGGAGGAGAGAGGGAGAGACTAGAGAGGGAGAGACACTAGGGAGGAGAGAGGGAGAGACACTAGGGAGGAGAGAGGGAGAGACTAGAGAGGAGAGAGGGAGATACACTAGAGAGGAGAGAGGGAGAGACACTAGGGAGGAGAGAGGGAGAGACACTAGAGAGGAGAGAGGGAGTGACTAGGGAGGAGAGAGGGAGAGACTAGAGAGGAGAGAGCGAGAGACACTAGGGAGGAGAGAGAGAGAGACACTAGGGAGGAGAGAGGGAGAGACTAGAGAGGAGAGAGGGAGAGACACTAGGGAGGAGAGAGGGAGAGACTAGAGAGGAGAGAGGGAGAGACTAGAGAGGAGAGAGGGAGAGACACTAGGGAGGAGAGAGGGAGAGACTAGAGAGGAGAGAGCGAGAGACACTAGGGAGGAGAGAGGGAGAGACTAGGGAGGAGAGAGGGAGAGACTAGAGAGGAGAGAGGGAGAGACACTAGGGAGGAGAGAGGGAGAGACACTAGGGAGGAGAGAGGGAGAGACACTAGAGAGGAGAGAGGGAGAGACTAGAGAGGAGAGAGGGAGAGACACTAGGGAGGAGAGAGGGAGAGACTAGAGAGGAGAGAGGGAGAGACTAGAGAGGAGAGAGGGAGAGACACTAGGGAGGAGAGAGGGAGAGACTAGAGAGGAGAGAGGGAGAGACACTAGGGAGGAGAGAGGGAGAGACACTAGGGAGGAGAGAGGGACAGACACTAGGGAGGAGAGAGGGAGAGACACTAGGGAGGAGAGAGGGAGAGACACTAGGGAGGAGAGAGGGAGAGACTAGAGAGGAGAGAGGGAGAGACACTAGGGAGGAGAGAGGGAGAGACACTAGGGAGAAGAGAGGGAGAGAGGAGAGAGAGAGACATTAGGGAGGAGAGAGGGAGAGACACTAGGGAGGAGAGAGGGAGAGACACTAGGGAGGAGAGAGGGAGAGACACTAGGGAGGAGAGAGGGAGAGACACTAGGGAGGAGAGAGGGAGAGACACTAGGGAGGAGAGAGGGAGAGACACTAGGGAGGAGAGAGGGAGAGACACTAGGGAGGAGAGAGGGAGAGACTAGAGAGGAGAGAGGGAGAGACACTAGGGAGGAGAGAGGGAGAGACACTAGGGAGGAGAGAGGGAGAGACACTAGGGAGGAGAGAGGGAGAGACACTAGGGAGGAGAGAGGGAGAGACACTAGGGAGGAGAGAGGGAGAGACACTAGGGAGGAGAGAGGGAGAGACACTAGGGAGGAGAGAGGGAGAGACACTAGGGAGGAGAGAGGGAGAGACTAGAGAGGAGAGAGGGAGAGACACTAGGGAGGAGAGAGGGAGAGACTAGAGAGGAGAGAGCGAGAGACACTAGGGAGGAGAGAGGGAGAGACTAGAGAGGTGAGAGGGAGAGACACTAGGGAGGAGAGAGGGAGAGACACTAGGGAGGAGAGAGGGAGAGACACTAGGGAGGAGAGAGGGAGAGAATAGAGAGCAGAGAGGGAGAGACTAGGGAGGAGAGAGGGAGAGACACTAGGGAGGAGAGAGGGAGAGACGAGAGAGGGAGAGACTAGAGAGGAGAGAGGGAGAGACTAGGGAGGAGAGAGGGAGAGACTAGAGAGGAGAGAGGGAGAGACACTAGGGAGGAGAGAGGGAGAGACTAGAGAGGAGAGAGCGAGAGACACTAGGAAGGAGAGAGGGAGAGACTAGAGAGGAGCGAGGGAGAGACTAGGGAGGAGAGAGGGAGAGTACTATGGTCCAACCTGAAACGGATATGACCCACGCACATGCACAGGGGGGGGGCATCATCCTTGGTGGAGGTCGGGCAGGGTTCCGGCCGTACTATACTAAGCTAATACTACACTAATACTTCCACAAAGCTTTTAGAAAAAGCAAAGTATTGTTAGAAGGAGAAAAGTATTGCTTTTCTCTCCCCCAGAAGTAATGATTTGATGGATCTGACATGAATGTTGTGTTTATCTGTCTGAGATGTCTTTGGTTCCCACCTCTAATAAGGCTTGCAAGATTATAGTATTACGATGCTGGTAGAGTGATCAGGAGTTTTAATACTATTGGCTCACACATCTTGTTAGGGTTCGTTTTTTATGCTATCTAATCGCATTAAAGACTGCACAGTCAACTTTTTTGATTCAGCGTATCATAATGAAATAATTGCCGATTGCACAGTGTAATATCAATACACCAGTGTGAGGTAATCCTAAACCTAGAATCTGCCTTTCAACCCATCCAATGTAGGAGTTGTTGACTGATATTCCATATCAAAGTAACCAGTGCTAAATAATTCACTGAGCTGAGATTCTCCCTTTCTGTTTTCTCCAGTGATCTACAATGGCTACACATTATAAAAAACATCTAGTGGCCACTCTGCAGCATCTAATATCCACGGATTTGAAGACGTTTAAATGGTACCTGAAGGAGCCAGTTCTGGACACATTCACTCCCATCCCAGCTGGTATGTTGGGGAATCTTGACATATTTGATACAGTGGACTTGATGGTGGAGACCTACAACCCTAATGGTGCTCTGAAGATCTCACTGGCGATCTTGAGGCAAATGGACCAGAATCATCTTGCTGATCAGCTGGAGGAAAAGACAGGTATATATTTTTCTTGCATTGTGTCCATAAATTGCATAATCCATAATCATATGCCATGCTTCAATGCATGTTAAAGACTATGGACAGTAATATTTTGAAAATTCCATTTTGTTATGATCACATTTTGTTCACAAGCAGGGATGTGTCCAAATTGCCTAAAATTCCTTGACATTTCAGTTTTGTCATTGAATTTATATCCCAATGCTAATGTGAAAAATAGAAAGATACATTGAACAGGTGTTTTTCTTTTTCTCACTTTTCCCAGCTCCAGCATCTGGTGGTAATCCCCAACAGCTGAGTGAAAGTAAGCACAATGCACACCTGTGATGATAAGGCGTCAGCCAACAGAAATACATGTGAAAATAAAGTGGCTCACCGCACACTCGAATCTCTGATGCAAAAAAAAAAATTTAGACACTTGATTTTAACAATAATAGTATTAGACATTTAAAAAAATGTCTGTAGCTAAGCTGCCTTCATCAGAGTTAATCTGACTGTTGACAAAATTGACTGCAGTTAAATGGACTGGTACACAGGTGAAAATTATCAGTCTATCCTGACCACCAAAGACAGCCCAAATGCCACAGAGCATGTGCAGTTAATTTCAAATGCATAGACTTTGTGTGGAACAGAACTTCAGGAGACCAAAATATGGTCAAATCAAAAATGTATTGACCAGAGCCTATTGGAGGGGTCAGAACGGCAGCTCTACTGCTGTTCCAATGGAGGGCCTCAGCTTTTAACCTGGCCTCATCTTTTAACCTGGCCTCAGCTTTTAACCTGGCCTCATCTTTTAACCTGGCCTCAGCTTTTAACCTGGCCTCATCTTTTAACCTGGCCTCATCTTTTAACCTGGCCTCAGCTTTTAACCTGGCCTCAGCTTTTAACCTGGCCTCATCTTTTAACCTGGCCTCAGCTTTTAACCTGGCCTCAGCTTTTAACCTGGCCTCATCTTTTAACCTGGCCTCATCTTTTAACCTGGCCTCATCTTTTAACCTGGCCTCATCTTTTAACCTGGCCTCAGCTTTTAACCTGGCCTCAGCTTTTAACCTGGCCTCAGCTTTTAACCTGGCCACAGGCCAGGGATCACATTACAGTCACATTTGCATAGAAACAATGTTCATTAAACCGGATACATTCACAGAGAGTCAACTAAGATTCTTAATGGTCAATGTGTCAGCAGATATTGACTCAGGACAGGACAAGACAAAAAAGCTATATGATGTAATCAACTCTCCTTAAATCGACACAGTTCCAACTGAATTAATGTTATTCAATATTCTATAAAAATGATTACTGCATGAGATGAATACAGACATGAGATTAATGCAATACAGGATAAATATATACTACACATGGTAAATCATCTAACTGACATACATGAGAGAGTAGAGGGTTGAGGGAGAGACTTATAATGTGAGTACTTCTGACAATAATGTTTATATATTATGTTTATGGATGCTCTATACATTAAGACATATTATGAAAGAGTTTTTGTATGTATTGTATTGAAGGTATAGGCTGAACCAGTTTTAACATTTTTTAAATCAATACATAATTTGTTTTATAGTGTGTCAGTTATAAAAGAGGATAATATGATAAACTGCTAATTTACTTTAATTATATGAAGAAGATTATTTGATTCTAATCGTTCCTTTGAGCTTGATTAAACAATTGAGTTTAATTTGCAGAATATGCAGTGTACAAACAGAAACATCGATTACAACTTAAATCAAAGTACCAGAAAATATTTGATGAGATGACAAAGCATGGTAAGAAAACCATTCTGAACAAGATCTACACAGAGCTTTACATCACAGAGGCTGGGAGTGGAGACATCAATAAAGAACATGAGGTGAGACAGATTGAGACAACAGACAGAAAATCAGAAAGACCAGAGGAATCAATCACATGCAATGGCATATTTACACCTGGATCTAGAGAAAGCATCAGAACTGTGCTGACAAAGGGAATAGCTGGCATTGGAAAAACAGTCTCTGTGGGACAGTTCATTCTAGACTGGGCTGAAGGAAAGGCTAATGAAGACATTGACTTCATTTTCCCACTCCCGTTTCGACAACTGAATTTGTTTGACCAGGAGAAGCGCAACTTGATCAATATAGTTCATGAATGCTGCAAAGAAATTGAGAAGGAGTTTCTTCAACAAATTTTCACAACTTTGCCAAAACCTGACAAGAGAGAATTCAGAGTTTTGTTTATCTTGGATGGTCTTGATGAGTTCCGGATGACCCTGAACTATGAGAAGTACAAGAGCTGTGAGGATGTCACAGAGTCAACCTCAATAGATGTGCTGCTCACAAATCTCATCACCAGGAACCTGTTTCCCTCTGCCCTGCTCTGGATAACCTCCAGACCTGTAGCTGCTAATAAGATCCCTTCTCATCTTATTGATTTGGTGACAGAGGTACGAGGGTTCAATGACAAACAGAAGGAGGATTACTTCAGGAAGACATGTGAAGATGAGAACCAGGCCAATAGAATCATCAAATACATCAGGGAATCAAGGAGTCTCTTCATCATGTGCCATGTTCCAGTATTCTGTCAGATCATTGCATCAGTTCTTGAGAAGATTAGTGGAGAAGCGTTGCCCACAACTCTGACTCAAATATACACCCACTTCCTGGTTTACCAGTTGAAAAAGAAGAATGTGAAGTATCATGGGAAACAAGAGGCAGATCAAGCCTGGAATGAAGAGAACAGTAAGATGGTTCAATCGCTGGGAAAGCTGGCCTTTCAACAACTGGAAACTGGAAAACTGAATTTCTACAAGGACGACCTAAAAGAGTGTGGCATTGATGTCAGGGAAGCTAACTACTTAGGAGTGTGCACTGAAATCTTCAAAGTAGATGAAGGGGGGTGGGAGGACAAAGTGTATTCCTTTGTGCACCTGACCATCCAGGAGCTATTTGCTGCTCTGCATGTGTTTCTATCATTCTACAATGACAATGTAGATCTAATGGCAAAACTGCCCTCCATCAAGAGAAAAATTACAAGCTTCTTCAATACTCAACCCGCCATCACATTCTACAAGAATGCTGTGGACAAGGCCTTACAGAGTGAGAACGGACACCTGGACCTCTTCCTCCGCTTCCTCCTGGGCCTCTCACTGGAGTCCAATCAGACTCGATTACGAGGTCTACTGAAACCGAAAAGTAGCAGCTCACAGAGCCATGAGGAAACAGTGCAGTACATTAAGAATAAAATCAAGAAGAACTCATCTCCGGAGAGATGCATCAATCTGTTCCATTGTCTGAATGAACTGAATGACCACACGCTTGTGAAGGAGATCCAACAGTACCTGAACTCAGAAAGTCTCTCCAGGGAAGACATCTCACCTGCACATTGTTCAGCTCTGGTCTTTGTGTTGCTGACTTCAAAAGAGGAGTTAGATGTGTTTGACCTGAAGAAATACTCCAGATCAGAGAAAGTTCTTCTGAGGCTGCTACCAGTGGTTAAAGCCTCCAGATCTGCTCTGTAAGTAGCAGGACATATTTTTTGTGTTTATCAACGAAATATTAGCTCTTTCTGCAATTTCTAAGATACAATTTTCAATAATTTAAAAGTGTATAGTTGGTTTGGTAGCACATTTTGTATAGAGCCATGGATTAGATTAAAGGATTGAGAATGGTTTTGCATGTCTAAACCTCAGTGTGGACATTTCCTTAGTTTTGTATCAGTGTGTGATAATTTTCTTTATTTCATATTGCATGCATTTGGCTCACGCACCTGATGAAAGGACTTACTTCTTTGGACTATTTGAGAAAAGCTCAAACTATTTTTCTACTTTTAATAGTAAATTCTGCCATGATATGAAACCCAGAAGCTGTCTTATTTTCTCCTGGTATCATTTAGACTGAATCACTGCAATCTCTCACAACACTGCTGTGAATCGCTGGCCTCAACTCTCAACTCTTCAGATCTGAGAGAGCTGGACCTGAGTGACAACAACCTGCAGGATTCAGGAGTGAAGAAGCTCTCTGCTGGACTGGGCAATCCACACTGTAAACTGGAGACACTGAGGTCTGTATTCCTGTTTGACAAATGAGAACTTGTTAGGGAGCCCTTGGGGGTAGTAATCTTCTCCATCGGTTCTCAATGCACCGACTGTGTCATTCAGCAGTACCACTCGCATGCCTCAAGAGGGAGTACTGCTATACTACTCATTGAGCCATTGCTGTAGCCTAGACAGTAAAGAACATATTGCAGTGCAGTGTATTTCAAAAACATCATCTTCGTGTGGAACAGAACTTCAAGGAGGCCAAAAACGTCTAATCATCAATTTATTGAGCAAGCCTTTTACACAGGGTCAAATCTTCGGCATTACTAAAGTTCTCATACGAGGTGGCGAGCTTTTATCTGGCTTCAGGCCAGGAATCACATGACAAACAAGTTTACATACAAACAATGTTCATAAACTCCAGTCATGGTCACAAACGGTTCAACTGATGTTCTGACTGGTCAGGGTGTCAGCTGGTCTTTGCATCAGCTGAGCTCTAGCCCCCCTTTCTCGGACAATGGGGCTGGTTGGGTTCTTCCTGGGTCCTCCTAGGATCACGTTACAACTGTAGGCTAACTGACTTCTTCATCCGAGGTGAACTTTAGGTCACGCTGACTCAGAGACAGGACAAAGGAATGCTGACTCAGGGGCAAAGACCTCTGTTGAGACTTGAATTAACACAGTTCCTACTAAAGTGAAGGTATTTCATTATTCTAATTAAATGAGTTCTACATGAGAGTAATACAGACGTGATTGATGTAATACAGTATAATAGAGTATAAAAATATACTACAGCAGGTTAGACCCCAGTGAGTCAATGTATAGGGAGAGGATTTAGGAATTCAATTTTCATGAAAATGTTATAAAATATATACTACAGTGATTTTTTTGTGATTTGTTCCCACATCTAAAAAATCACCAAACTGGAAGTGATGTAGAGTGGGGGAGTCTTGAGTTCAACAACAACAAAACAATGGCTAGTTTTACACGTGGGATCTAGCAATACACTGTGTCCACATTATAAAATCGGTGATTTGCTAGTTTGAGCTATACCAATCAGGATATCTTTGTGGATACTATAGTTAATATTAATTACTTCAAGACTACTTCATTTCAACCTGTATTTACCAACCCATGATAGATTTATTCCATTAAAAGCACGCTCGACCACGGCTGACCAAGTGGCTCAACTGATTGTTTTACAGACTTGTAATACAAGGGTCACAGGTTCGGTTCCGCGTCCCTGCTGACGGAAGAATATGGAAAGGATTCGACATCTTTAAAGGAATATGCTCGTTTTTGACAACCTGGACCTTATTTACGACATATTATAAGAAGTTTGACTCACCCAGATCACTTTTTTGTTGTTCGGAGGCCTGTAGAAGAAATATAAAATCCAGCGCGAGCCAGTATATCCATGTAATGGCGGCGCACGGGGCATAGGGAATGCCGTTTCTCAAAATCCATTTTCGGCCGCTAAACGGTTGTTTTCATCAATCACATTGCATGAATCGACAGTTGATATTCCTCTACGCCAGCCATTGTTGTTTTGGTGCCAAATAAGGGATCTTGATCCTCTGTAACATGGTCTTTATAAGCCTCTCCCCCACTTGCTCCAGCACGCATGCGCACAGGCCAGCGCGCAGACTTGCTATTCTCCGTCTGTAGGCTACACTCGCGCTCACATTGTCTGCGCTACGATCGGATTGTTGGTGCCTAGAATATTGTGTGCAATATGGCTGAATATTTGTCAGATTTAGAGGATCTAGAAAATGAATTAGAATATGACGGACGTCCATATCGTTTTGAGCCAGAGTATACGGACGAAGAGCTCCTTGAAAGGAGGGTGAGGAGACAGAGAGAGGAACAGCTGGCTCGAGAACAAACCGCTGCACGCTCCCGAAGAGATGGTAACTGGTGGTGTTTTTGCCTACATTGTCACCCTATGCCAACAGAGGAGGAATGCATTTGTTGCTCTGAGTGGGACTTGAGGCCAGACGATGCACGTCTGGAAGTCTCGAGAAATAACGACACATCGGAATAGCAAGTCTGCGCGCTGGCCTGTGCGCATGCGTGCTGGAGCAAGTGGGGGAGAGGCTTATAAAGACCATGTTACAGAGGATCAAGATCCCTTATTTGGCACCAAAACAACAATGGCTGGCGTAGAGGAATATCAACTGTCGATTCATGCAATGTGATTGATGAAAACAACCGTTTAGCGGCCGAAAATGGATTTTGAGAAACGGCATTCCCTATGCCCCGTGCGCCGCCATTACATGGATATACTGGCTCGCGCTGGATTTTATATTTCTTCTACAGGCCTCCGAACAACAAAAAAGTGATCTGGGTGAGTCAAACTTCTTATAATATGTCGTAAATAAGGTCCAGGTTGTCAAAAACGAGCATATTCCTTTAAGAAGGAAAGACATTGTTTTATTTGCAGTAGGCTATTATTATTACAAGGTAACAACAACAGTGGTACAGTCGTCCCGCAAGGTCTGTATACACTTTATAAAATAGTTGGTGATGTCCTGGGAAAATTCCTATCTTCTTATTAGCCTACAGTAACGGAGGGAGGTTGAGGGAAAAATAACTGGCCAGTATGCCAATACCTGGCATAATCAGTTTGTTGACAATTCGTTTTAACAGTTAAACAGTTGATGTTGCACAGTTATGTTCATGGCTAGTAGCTATCGAAATCAGGACTGGCCTCTTTCAATCAAATTATCGAATTCAGCCCAACACCTGTGGCAGACCGGCACAAATTTGAAATGGAATGGAGCGCGGTTGACATAAGTAGCAACCCCGTCCCCTACAATCCATTAGCCTACTGGCTATGAAACACATCCATCCAGTTAATTTGAATGTGACCAGGTAACAGGGGTCACATGTGACCAGGTGACCAGGATTTATTTTATCCAGCGTTGTGTTGAACATATAGGGTTATACAATAGGGCTATTGTGATAGAATTATGACTACATTTCGGGGTGGGACGGGGGGTGGAGGGTGGATGAAGATATTAAGTCAAGTTATTATTTTCTTTTCATAATTTACAATACCAAAGAAGTATAAGTTCTGTAAAACATTCTGTCATGGGAATGTTGTGTAAGCCTAACCATCACTTCAGCTGCAGTAGCGATATACTATTATAACCAAAGGGCATATAACATTCAAAACAAGATCTATTGACTGCATTTGACCTGTTACGTCTCTGCACTCCACCGCGCCCCAAAGTAGGCTACACCTTGCCTGCTGTGCGCTCACAGTCTTGGAGCACAGCCTTCTGTCTCTCTAAACTCATCGATTATGTTGAATCGCTGCGCTCCGCATGCAGTCTGCCACTTAGTAGGATCAATAGGCTAAATCCTCTCCCCTTTCTGTAAAGCATATGTGACCGCCGCTGGTAATTTGGTCCTCAACTAGGCAAAGGTCATTTTTCAGTTTTTTACAGATTATGAAAGTGCAGATTGTAAGCTTTCAAATGAGGTCTCATACATTGAAATCTGAACATAGTTGAAGAAGATATGCGTATTTGAATGCTAGTACTGCCAAATCAACTTAGCTGAGAAATCCCCCTCCAAAGTCCTCCAACATTTTCACACCTCTGACTGCCAGGTAATGGGCGTGAACAATAGCCTGGTAACTGCACCCCCAGCCACTCCCCCACTGGACGATCTGTCATTATCTGTCAGAGTGGCTGTCAACTTGGGGTATTACCTGAGAGTGGCTGCCAAGTGGGGTGCTCTCTCACTGATGACCCCACACTCTTTGAGTCAGTATTAATCTTGTTCTTAACTGCATTCACAACACAATATAAGATGAAGTTCAAATTTAACGTTCTTTATTGTCACATACATGATATAAAGTACAAGCATAAGTAGTAAAGTGTACAAAAAAAGGCAACAGTCTAAGTGTTAAAGTGTACAGTCAGTTGTCTGTTTTATAGACAAGGTGCATAGTGTTCATTGTGATCAAGTGTACAACAAAGTAATAACAGTCCCCAGCTCAATACTCAAGGTAATAACAACAGTACTCGGCTCAGTATTCAATAGTCTGACAATGCAGTCTGTGCAAGTGTGGGCAAGTCTGTGCAAGAGAACAAGCAACGCTTCAGTATACAAACAGGAAAGGCTGTGGCCTTTCTCCTGCCGTGCTGTCCGTCCTGATGATCTGCAGTGAATCTACAAGCGGACAGTCTTGTTCTGAGCTGCTGTGGAGTTTGGCGGGGGACATGTGACGTCTCGTCCCTCATCCGAACAGAACTCTCTGATCTTGTCAAAGAGATACGTCTGTCTGGCCATGTCCAGTCCGGGTGGGGCTTGCACAAGAAGACCTTCTCTGGGGGGCTGGACATCAGGCTTGCGCAGCAGCTGAAACTCGACTGCCGGTGCATCACGGTGTTCTCTGGCCACAACCATGCCAGGTCTCTCAGCATCAAAACTGCAATAGAATAGAAGGAAGAAAGTAGATTCAACTATTGCCCACAGTACTGGCAGTCCATATAGATAAAATAGTACCAGAATGTGTTGATTAAATAGACTAGCTAATGCATGATAGGATGAACGTATTCTCACCTGTTGTGCAAAATCAAAGCTGTAGTGCATAGTGATCTTCTTGCTGGCTGGTATGGAGGGGCCAAGGGAGAGCTGCAAATCCTCACCTTTTTGCTCATCCTGTAACCAAAACAAAAAACAAAGGTGTCAGACTACCATACCTCTCATGCTCTCTCATTCTGTTTCTCTCAGCTACCTAGCTAGATATTAGCTGCCTCGCTGGCTAGTTAAGGAACAAAGGGATAGCTCACTAGCTAGCCATGTCCCTGTGCTAGACAGCTGGCTAGATATTAGCTGCCTTGCTGGCTAGTTTAGGAACAAAGGGCTTGCTCACTAGCTAGCCATGTCCCTGTGCTAGACAGCTGGCTAGATATTAGCTGCCTTGCTGGCTAGTTTAGGAACAAAGGGCTTGCTCACTAGCTAGCCATGTCCCTGTGCTAGGTAGCTGGCTAGTTTAGGAACAAAGGGCTAGCTCAGCTAACTAGTTAGCTAACGTTAGCTAACTAGCCTTTGTTAGTTAGTGCTAGTGCCTTTGTTATGCTAGCTAGACTTAGTCACTTGTTTAGAAAGGAGCTTCTGCTAAACGATTAACGTTAATGTAATATAAACAGCACAGATAGTATAAAGATCAGCTTACCCCAAAGCAAAGCAGAATGCTTGGCGGTGGTGTGAATCTGGTACGTCGTTCGACGTTTCGCTTGGGCAACTTGCTTTGTTGATACAGTCATCAAGAATAAAACTCCGTGTACGAACGAGTCCTGCTCTGCTGGAGTTTTAGCTGCTCTTAAAACTCTTTCCATGTCCTGGATGCCATCCCCGTCTTCTCTTTAGCAAAAGCTGTAGCATCCATGGTTGAACTTGGGACTGAATGTAAACAAAGCCGGCGTGTTGGGGAAGGGTGGGGGGCGGAGAACCCGGAAGCAATAGCCAATGAAACCAAATCATGCTAATCGATCTGCCCGCCCCCAAACCCGACTCGAAATCAGCTTAAAACGAGCTTAGTTTGCAGACTAATTATACGTATTTCGTGAACCTAAAACTGTTGTCTGTTATAGTAAGTGGGTTCTTCACAACTTCAACTTTGGTAATACAAAAAAAAAAAAAAACGAAAAAAAACGTTTTTTTATTAATTTTGCCCCCTAGCGCATTTCGGGGTTTGCCGAGTTGCGGACCAAATCACCAGCCGCTGTCACATATTGTGTTGCCTTTGTATATGAAATGGGTTATAATAATTTAACTGATTTGACTATAAGCAATTATTGTAGTGGTATTCTGCTCAATTCCTTTATATCACAACAACTGACCGATGTTGAACCCAGAAACACGGAGTGCAGCTGCCTGTGTTGGCCACCTACTTCGATAACGTTAGACTAGTGAACAAGGCAGATTTTATGTCAGCTTCACAGCACAAATTATCTCTGTCTTCTGGTAAGATCTACAGTTGCAATTTGAGTAACTAACTAACGTTGGCTTGCTGGCTGAAAGCTATAACGTTAGTCTAATAGCCCAAGCCTCCAAGCTTGCGTGGCCAGCTGCAGGGTGCTTTACCTCGGTGTTGCGGGGGAGACGCACCATCGTTATGCATTTATCATACTTTTTTTCAAGTAACGCAAATTTGATGATATAGCCTGTTAGGTAGCATGTGTCTTTATAATGTTTGGAGGTTAAAAGGTAGTGTGACATCCCAGGTTTCTTTTTTTTTTTTAAGTTATTTTTAGGGCTTTTCAGCTTTAATGTTATAGGACAGTGTAGAGAGACAGGAAATGTGGGAGAGAGAGAGGGGCGGACATGCGGCACAGGACCCGAGCATCGAACCCGGGTCCGCCGCGCAAAGGACTAGCCTTCATATGGTGTGCGCCTTACCCGGTGAGCTACGGGGGCGCCCGACATCCCAGGTTTCTTATATAAAGAACTTTGAAAACGCCTCTTCACTTCCTGGTGTTGAGGTAACTGGTTACAAACAGCATATGTGTGGAAGTTGTGGCCACGGCCTGTCAATCACATCTGACTGACAGCTGTCTTTGACACACCCACAAGGGTGGCGAGGTGCAAGGAACAAGGATCTTGTAGAGGGGGAAATATGGGCATATAAAAAGGAGTTTTATAGTACTTAAACATGACAGAATAACGACATTTATGGACATATTCACTTTCATTTTACCTTAAGATAACTGGCATGTGTCACATTCAACCACTGTATGTATTATCCCTTTAAGATATTCCGTTTGTGCTTTCCCCCTAGTGGTCAGCTATGGCAAAAGGACAAATGTAGGCTATGTAAGGGCACCCCTGGTTGCTGGTCATCCACATTTGCCAAGTGAAGACAGGTGCATACCTTCCTGTAGGACGCCAGCATGCTTTTGCTGTAAAATTAGTTTCCTGCCATATCTAAAATGCCTTAATCCAAACCATGGTTCTATATAAAATGTGCTACCAAAGGTGTAGAGTGGGTTTGGCAGCACATGTTTTGTATAGCACCATGGATTAGATTAAAGGATTGAGAATATTTATTTTGCATGTCTAAACCTCAGTGTGGACATTCACATTGTTTTGTATCAGTGTGTGAGCCTCTTCTATATTTCATCTTACAGTATATGCATTCAGCTCATGCACCTGATGAAAGGACTTACTTTTTTGGAGTATTTGAGAGTAGCGCAAACTATTTTTCAGTTTCTAAGATTCCATTCTATCATGATGAAACCCAGAAGATGATGATATCTTATTTTCTCCTGATGTCATTTAGGCTGAATCGCTGTAATCTCTCACAACAATGCTGTGAAGCGCTGACCTCAGCTCTCAACTCCAATCTGAGAGAGCTGGACCTGAGTGACAATGACCTGCAGGATTCAGGAGTGAAGAAGCTCTCTGCTGGACTGGGGAATCCACACTGTAAACTGAAGACACTGAGGTCTGTATTCCTGTTCAACAACTTGTTTTAAGCCCTCGATGTATCGTACACAGCTCACGTGACACAACATTGGTGAACTCCCCAAACAAATCAGAAAATATAGACAGGTGTATTTGAGAGAGCTAGATATGTGTGCCCACTAGGTTGGTCAACGATCTGGCATCGACTTGAGCAGACCGGCTTCTTATTCTGTCAGAGATGGGTTGACCATGTTGATTGACGTACGCTGCACACCATGGGATGTGCCAGGCTGCTCTGAATCAGAGTCTGAGGCAGCGGGCTGACGAGGGCAGGGCTGACGAGGCTGACTGAACCGTGACACATAGCCAGCTATAGCATCAGCCTTCATGGGTTTGTCGTACTGTGCGTTCAGGTTGTCTGGTACAGGCATCTGAATCATCTCGGCTCGGTTTGGCTCAGGCATTTGGAATACCTCATCGAAGAGCGTGGTCATTAGTGTCCCGATATTCTGAAAGGCACAAAAACAAGGACAAAGTGTGTCTGTTTGTTCTATACATTAGGTCTATACATCATGTAGAGATGACATATAGTTAAAATAAGAATGGGAATGTATTACTCATTGTGTGTTGGCTTGGTCTTGAGGGCTTGAATGGAGTATTGTCCATTCTTTGTCTTGGGGTACTTAATCATGTAGGCCAGTTCTCCAGTGATGCTTATTGCCTGGCTCCGGTTGGCGTTCTCATTGAAGTGCATCACAGCCAAGTAATGCCTGAAACCATAACGACATGTAATGAGTGAGTGAGTGAGTGAGTGGATGGATTTAAAAAATGTCTGAAAGCAGTAAGTGTTGGAAATGTATGCCGCAAAAGGAGAACAATTTACAGTATATTAGTAAAAGCTTAGCTATTTTGCATCAAATACATGTAACATGAATGGCATTATAACAGTACCAGTAATGCCAGGTAGACCTACTTACCTCACTAGCACCAACATGACCACACACAGGTCAAACAGACCCTTTCCCAAGCAGCCTTGTTGAACTATCATAGCGGGATAAACACAGGTGCAATTAATAGCTAATTATGGCCCTGTTCCATTTAGGATTTAGGAGAGCCAGTATCCTGATATTCTGCATAGTGGCTCACTGGAATGGCTGACACGATAAATAATGTTTTTTTTTTGTGTTTCCTCAATGTACTCTGGTGCAAATAACATGTACAAACTCAAAAAAAGTGAAAATTGATATGTTATTTAAAAAAAACGATTTATTTATTTTAAAAAAAATCCAGTTTTTAAGATTTCATGATGAAACCCAGAAGATGATGGTATCTTATTTTCTCCTGCTGTCATGTAGGCTGAATCACTGTAATCTCTCACAACAATGCTGTGAAGCGCTGACCTCAGCTCTCAACTCCAATCTGAGCGAGCTGGACCTGAGTGACAATGACCTGCAGGATTCAGGAGTGAAGAAGCTCTCTGCTGGACTGGGGAAACCACACTGTAAACTGGAGACACTGAGGTCTGTATTCCTGTTCAACAACTTGCTTTCAACCCTCAAGACGTTATCGTGCACAGCTCACGTGACACAACATTGGTGAACTCCCCAAACAAATCTTAAGTCACTTTTATCGTCTGAAGAGGAAAGTCTGTTATTGCACTGACTTTTCAGTATAATTTTGTGCAGTATGGCACAAAAAAGTATAAAAGTGTATATAATGAAGTCTTAAGATATTCAGTTTGTGCTTTCCCCCTAGTGGTCAGCTATGACAGGCAGACAAATGTAGGCTATGTAAGGGCACCCCTGGTTGACGTCATCCGCATTTGCCAAGTGAAGACAGCTGCACGTCTTCCTGTAGAACGGCAAGCTGCAATAGCATTTCAACATGCTTTTGCTGTAAAATTAGTTTGCTGCCATATCAAAAATGCCATTTTCAGTGTCAGATCACACACTTGATGAAATAACTTACTTTTTTGGACTACTTGAGAAGAGCTCAAACTTTTTTCCAGTTTTTAAGATTCCCTTCTATCATGATTTGAAACCCAGAAGATGATGATGTCTTATTTTCTCCTCCTGTCATTTAGGCTGAATCGCTGTAATCTCTCACAACGGTGCTGTGAAACGCTGGCCTCAGCTCTCAACTCCAATCTGAGCGAGCTGGACCTGAGTGACAATGACCTGCAGGATTCAGGAGTGAAGAAGCTCTCTGCTGGACTGAGGAATCCAAACTGTAAACTGGAGACACTGAGGTCTGTATTCCTGTTTAACAAATTACAATTTGTTTTAAGCCCTCGACGTATCGTACACAGCTCACGTGACACAACATTGATGAACTCCCCAAACAAATCTGAAGTCACTTTTATGGTCTGAAGAGGAGAGTCTGTTATTGCACTGACTTTCAGAATAATTTTGTGTAGTATGGCACAAAACAGTATACAGTAGGAGACAAAGTATAAAAAGATACTGTATATAATGAAGTCTAAGACACATTGGAGCAAATTCACAAAGGGATTGCACAGGTTTTTCTGCCGCTATACTTGTGCAAATAACCCCAACATAAACCTTGCTATTCACAAAGCACTCGCAAAGGGTGAAATACCGTGCTAACTGAGTTGCCATCATCATAGCGTTTCTGTGCTTGTGCTATTCACAGATATTTAAATGAGGTAATATGGGTGGAAAATGTGCCCATTTATATGCAAATGAGCAGAAAGATTGGCACTAATTGCCACACGCAGTGATAGTGAAATTATTTCCGTCTTCAGAGAGTTGGGGGTAATTGAAACGCATTCATAAGGGGTGTCATGGCCAGCGTTTCCAGTGATCATGGCAGCAGTTATTGTAGCCAGGCAAAGGCATCGTAATGCCAGGCATGCTCGTGAAAGAATATTCAAAGGAGAATATCACTCTTTGATTTAAGTGAGACCGAAATCATCTGGAGATGGCCTACAGTTTTCCTGCTCAAGCAATTCTTGCTCTACTTGATGAAATTGAGCCTGCCACCCAGAGATCCCATACAATACCTGGCATTGTCAAACTGCTGTCAACACTCCAGGTTCTTTTGAAGTTGTTTTGAGAAAACGTTTGTGCTGTAATATTCATTGCAAATGTGTGGGGGTAAAGCATGTGTCTTGGTATCATATGTGACTGCGGCTATCAACTCCAGCCATGGCTGATGACTCCCGTGCACAATGCTACCAATGTTGGAGAGGCGGCGTACAATTGGGCTCACATCAGAATGTGCGGTGTCATCGAGCACACATTTGACATCTTTAAAAGCTGTCTTAGATGCCTGGATCATAGCGGTGGGGCAATGCTATATAATCCCCCCAAAGCCAGATCATTGTAGTGTGTGCTGCATCCTGCACAACATTGCCATGAGAGCCAGTCTGCGCATGGATGTGGGTCTGCATGGATGTGGGTCTGCATGGATGTGGGTCTGCATGGATGTGGGTCTGCATGGATGTGGGTCTGCATGGATGTGGGTCTGCATCCTGAGGAGTAGAAATGAAGACCGACGATGACCAGGAGCCACCTGCCCACCTGCCTCATGTGTGAGCAGATGAGGGCAGACATGTCAGGCATTATTTCACATGATTTACTTTGCTGTCCCTGCAACAAAATAAAGTTGTTTAATTACAACCTTGTGATAAAAAATACAAATAGCCTAGGCCTACATCATTAGGCCTAAGACCAAGCATTAAATGAAAAGTAAGAAAAATAGCCTACGCCCAACTTCGACCTAAACATTCAGCACCATGGACAGCTCTGTTCAAACTAATTTATTTGGGATGACATGATATGCAAATGCAATGATAAAAGATAAAGTGACAAAAAAAAAAAGGATTCCCGTTTTTGTGCGTTGGCTGTAAGCCGACGCAGCATGAAGAGGGAATGCCGATTTGTTGCTTCCTTTCTCCGCCAGTTGTTGACCTGCAGTTCTATGTTGCTACCACAAGAGGCAGTGGTCCCAGAACATCAAAACAAAAAGACTCCACATATTTCCCAGGTCAGCGGTGGCCGAGTGGATAGTGCGCTGCCTATCACTGCGAAGATTGTGAGTTCAATCCTGGTGTGGACATACCAAGGTACCATGACATATTTTGTCACTGGATGTTATAGAAGTTATGTAACGAGCGTGGGTCATATTTGTTATTTATAGACCCTTTTACAGCCTAGTCAGCACAAGTATGCATGCGCATTCTTGAAACAGTAGCAGAGGAAGACAGACGAATTTGCCTGTGGCTACAAACCATTATTAAGCGTACGGACTGGACTGAGGACATCATCAGAAATTATGTTATAGAAGTTATGTAACGAGCGTGGGTCATATTTGTTAATTATAGACCCTTTTACAGCCAAGTCAGCACAAGTATGCGCGTGCATTCTTGAAACAGTAGCAGAGGAAGACAGACAAATTCACCTGTGGCTACAAGCCATTATTAAGCTTACGGACTGGACTGAGGACATCATCAGAAATGCCTGCGTTTGCGGTGCCCATTTTATATCAGGTAAGTTATTTTGACTATCTGGTTTCACTGGAATGTCTGGTTGAAATGTAGAGTAATATCTGAAGTAAACAGTAACCCATAGCCTGGCTGCATGCTAAGCTAAAGCTAAGCTCAGGAAATGAAGCCCAATGATAGCTAGCTAACGTTAGTTAGGTGGCTAACTCAAGGCCTGAGGAGTCGGAGATACTGTGCGTAGCTAAACTATTCACACAGCAAGCAAATTTGTTATCTAAAGCTATGCTACGTCAGCTGACTGGGACTGTCTCGTGACTAGCTAATGTAGCTAACCATATTGTGCCAGACAGCCAAAACAAGCGTCACATATAGAGGGTTTTCACGGCCGGCCATGTTGGAGATTTAAGCTTAGGTTTAGCAGGTGTACGCTCATGTTTAGTGACTAGATAGATAGGTAGATAGATAAATCTACCTGTCTATTGATCTATCTATCTATCTAGCTATCTACATTCAGTAGCGTCAACCTCCAACATGACCGACAGATGACGGGCCATGAAAACCCTCTATATTTGACATTGTTGGCTAGAATAACCAGTGTTGTGAAATACATTTAACAACTGGTCAGTTGATAGGTTGCACAGCAATCGAGCAGGACAATATCATTAGGGCTAGGTCAGGTAGCTAGCAAAGTCAGCTTGCCCAGCTGGTATGGTTATAGGCTCATTCCTATGGGATAGCTTAGTAGTTTGTGATTTAGCAATGGGTTGACTAATCACTAGATCAATATTTTCAGTTGGGGATAGGACTACAACACCACCCATGTGGCACCAGGAATCTGCTCTGACCACTGTTTTTATTCACCACCATATCATGTTATTATGCAGATTAAATGTACTGTATGTCTACGCAAAACAAAAAAGGCTTTATATAAATGTTATTTTTGGCTGGGGAAAAAAGGTTTGGCGGGTACAATTTTTCATCTACCAGACATTTGGCTGGTGAGCTAAAAAGTTAATTTTGACCCCTGTATGTATGTAATTATCTCCTAAGTTTAAAGTGAAGGGATTAAGAGAGGATGTTTTTCTCCAGTAGGTATTAAGCAGATCGTAACCCATAACCTACAATTATGATGGGATCTGCAAATTAGGAATTTCTTGTATTATGGCTTCTGATCAGTATTTCTGTTCATTAATTGAGCTTTTTATGTTTAGGTACCATTAAAGCAAGTGAACTACCTGATCGACAAAGGGATGGCGTCAAGAGCAGCAATGCAGTCATCAACTACGTTTCTTCAACAACTATGGAGTTGGAGAAACACATGTGGACCTTCATTGTGACAACTGCAATGGACAAAACAAGAACAACTTTGTGCTGTGGTACTGTGCTTGGCAGACCGTGCACAAGCTTCACCTGAAGCTGGACCTCCACTTCCTGATTGCAGGCCACACCAAGTTTTCCCCTGACTGGTGCTTTGGCTTGATCAAGCAGCACTATAGGAAGACCAGAGTGGACACTTTTACTGACATTGCTGGGGTGGTGAGAGACGGCGCTCCTGTGAAGAAGGTCAACACCCCACAGCTTGTCGGACTTGAGGACGGCACAGTGCTTGTTGAAAGCTACAACTGCCACTAGCATCTGAGTAGCTATTTCAAAAAGCTCCCAAACATTAAGAGTTACCAGCACTTCAGGTATTTATAATTGTCATCTATAAGCTATTCCATTTTATGGACATGGTATGGTTGTATTTTATTTGTGGCCAGTATTTTATATCTCCCTTCTGTTCTGTTGCTGCTTTGATGCTGGGATGCCTGGTGTGGTTGAGACCAGAGAACACCGTGATGCAACACCAGTCAGGTGTCGGCTGCTGTGCAACGCTGATGTCCAGCCCCCCCAAACATGGTCTTCAGGTGCAAGCCCCACCCGGACTGGACATGGCCAGACAGCAGTATCTGATCATGGAGGTGTAGAATCTCTTTGTCTTTTATTATTGTCCTTGATTAGCTCTGCGTTGTGTTTTCTCGTTTCCAATAAAAGACGGACCCCCAATCTCTAGATATACCACACAGTCCAGTGTCTCCTTTTCTCAGGTGTTCCAAATGAATCTCTCCAACACGGGATTTGAGCCTCAGCAAAAGCGATTTATTACAGAAAGTTTTACATACAAAAGACGATGGCATGCCTAATGTACAGTTGACCTGTCTGGATGCTGTCCGAACCCAAATCAAAGCATATGCAAAATGAATAGTGGTTTTAACACTTTGAGAAGGGGGGGTGTCCCACACCCCCCTCCTTCCTTCTACACAAAGCCGTCTCTCTCTTCTCGAAAGACGGCCTTGAAGCAAAGATAGGATGAGGCGCCTGACGCCCCAGTATCTAAAACAGTCGGTGTTTGTACACCACATGTGAGCATGTCACCCTTGACCTAGGTAACATGTAAATCTGTCCGGTGGAGACACGTCCTCTCCCTATAACCAGGCTTCCACATATTCAGATTAACATTTCTTGATACAGCCAGCTCTATACATTTTCATCAATCCCCCCTTAGATTATAAGTGTAAACGCAAAATCATAAACAAAGAAAGAAAGTAAGAAGTGTTAATCTCCAAACCCTAGACCTGCCTATCCATTAAACAGGAGGGAACCAATAACAATACATAAAAGCATGCTTAACATAAACAGTGAAGGATTAAACACTTAATACAACATGATTTCCTCTAGTAGGATTACAATTTCAAAGAAAAAAAAGGAACTACCTATCAGGTAACTTCATGTATGAATCTGGCATACATACAGATACTCCTTATCATTATTACATAAACCCTGCCGGTAATTGGCCTCTCATCATCGGTCTACGGACGGACGAATGTGACGTCCCTGTAGAACATGCCCTGATGAGCAGACAACGAGATGCATAAACAAGTGTCGCTATCAGTACAACAGCCACAACAAACGGTGCCGCTAGCTGCAGTAAGAAAGATATGAGCGGACTGCCCTGCAGCCAACCAAAACAAGTCTGTAAGATGGGACACCTCGCTGATGTGCAGAGAATTAGTCATGTACGATTACAACAACATGTACGATTTAACTTCTTACATAGGCCCTCTGCCTGTGCAAATATCAAATCCAATCCCATACGATTCTCAATCACTGCCTTCCGCATACCAGACATCTCCTCATTAATCAAACCCAAAGCTTCGGTTGTTCTGTTGGACAACGTTCCGAATGCCACTGCAAGTTTCTCAATGTCCGTCACTAATAGTTCGACCCCATGCTATGCGCGAAAAAGAAAAGCAAACTATCTTTCTAGACCCCATGTCAGTGAGTATCCCATCCACAAACCCCGCCCTAGTCTCTCTCCTAGTACGGCGGATTTCAGAATGTTGAATGTTTCTCCCACTATCCCTTTAACCTCCTACCGCTGAGTCCTGCTATCCTGATGGGTAACCACCCCTGGAAAGGTAAACCCCAAACAAACAGGAACCCGTCCAGTTCCTTGGTAGGACCGTCTCTCCCCAAACCATGGATGTATTATATAAACTGGATACAGCCACTCCATTCACTGGCCGCTATCAACAATGAAGCCCTATTGAACCGCGCCATCTTGGCAAAATTTGTAGTCATTTGACTATTTCCGGTTACTTTTGACTTGCGCAGTTGTGCTTTTCTGGCCTTCCGGTTACTTTTGACTTGCGCAGTTGAGCTTCTCTGGCCGACGCGCGTCCACGAAAAAGTTCACATTTTTTAATGAAAATGACCACAAGACAACCTCCTGTGCATAGTTGAAATGGTAGTGGGATACGGTGATAAACTGGAGTGATCATTTGACAGCAATTATTAGCCTTTTCCAGGAATGGACAGAAATGGGATATTTTTAGAATAACAGGAATTTATTCACATACAATGTAAAGGAGTTGATGTGTAGCATGAAGATGAAACGATACACTGAGTTTGGGTGTTTTCAGTCAACGTTGGCGTTGACCGCTTCCAGCTATCGAATGGCCGACTGGTGTAAGATGGATAGCCTAACGTTAGAGAGATAAATGTAGGCTATGGTTATGTTAATAAAGCTAACAATGATGTTGTAACATGCATGCAGCACTGCCGATCTGATCTGAACGATTGATTCATTATTACCATGGATCGGTATTGGGATTGATCAAGGGCGAGTGTGAAATAGCAGCCAGGAACTCAGCGGGTTTTCCGAGATGCGGTAGCCGCGGCCAGAGCTCCTGCTGGCGGGGAGTGAAGCTCTTCAACTCGCCTGTCACTGGCTCCCTGGAGGAATTTAGCCTGGCTGCAATAACGTTATCGCGAACGGAATGAATACCATCTACTAGCAAACAAAACATGTTCAATTATATTTAACTTGTTAAAACTAAGATGCCAGGATCAAAAAATAATTTCTCCAATTGATATATTTGACAAAAACAGGTTAATATGCAAGCCGGTTTTCATTGCTAAATCAAAGCGGGGAGAGCCGGGAACGCGCGTCTACATTTCAGAGAAATGTGAACTTTTTCGTGGACGCGCGTCGGCCAGAGAAGCTCAACTGCGCAAGTCAAAAGTAACCGGAAATAGCCAAGTGACTACAAATCTAGCCAAGATGGCGCGGTTCAATAGGCCTTCACTTTAGATTTCGATTCCTGGGGGCTTGCCCCAAACCCAGTAGACCCCCCTAGGGTGCGCAAGTTCCATCTACCACATTTCAGAGCAGTACAAAGCCGAGTATGCAGACACTGGCTGTGCCCCACATTCCCTGCTCTCTCTCTCTCTGTATACAAAACAGCCCTGGGTTTTCTGCGGAAGAGAAACTGGTGAACTGATCTGAGCCCACTTTTGCGGTCCTAACCCCACGTTCTCTGTAGGTCCCTCCAGAGTGGAATCTAACCATCACCCTGAACAATCCCTCTTTCTAATTCAGTTGATGTATCGTAGCATTAAAGTAGAGTTAAAGGGGTGTGCCATTTGAGGCACTCCGCTCGCTTGGGAGTCTGGGATCTGCATACACACAAAACATGATGAAACATTCCGCACTGACGTAGCTACCTCATAAGCCCACTTCAAAGCAAGGTTCTCCACGGCTGACTGTGTGAGTCCAACCACGGAGAGCCACAGGATGATAAAACACAAACCCTTCATTATAGCAACCTGAAACTTAGTCTGTTAGTTCGAAATCAAAGTGTCTTCTCCCTGAGAGATGATCTTTAATTGCTGTGTGTATCTCTGCTGTGAAAGGAAGATTTACTCAAAATCCGAGTGTCCCCGACCCAGAACTAAATGACCTTTTTAACAAAATACACGTCCCAAAACCCCTGTCTCCTTTTCATGAGTATATCTCAAGTGCAACCTGGAGTTTTTATTCACAGAATGACAACTCATACACTTCACAATTGCTGGCATTGACGTCCTGTCCCCGACCAGCAAGCTATAAATGTAGGAGGAAATGGTTATAATATATGGTGTGTGGTGTGGAAGTTCAAGTGTCTGTCGTGACTGTCGCTCTCCGCCCGAGATGGTGTGGTCTTCCCTTTTGCTCCAGCACCCGCGGTCTGCGTGTCCCCAGTTAGCCCAGACTTCTCTCCCACTCCACCTGTGAACACAGGAAAACACAAGAAACGGCGACAGTATCATGTATTCCAAAACTCAGTTTGTAACAGCATATATCTCTCACTCACTCTCTCATTCAGACCAGACCTAGAGATTATGGTTTCACAAAATTTTTAATTTTAGCATTACTAATTTCTAGAAAAGCCCCCTTCCCCCCACTCCAAACTGTGACCCTCCGAGAAGGTCCGTTCTAAGCCTGCCTGCGGTCTTAACACCCATTCTCCTGTCCCTTTAGCAGCGCTAGTCATCCGAGCAGTGGGCACAGGTATAGAGCATTACGTCGTAATTCTCTAAGTTGTCGTCTTCATCCCGAGTCGGCCCCCATCACTAGACGTATGGTTCTTTAGCTCAAGGACTCTGCTCGAACAACAGCTGCCACGGCTGTCCCTAGTTTTGGAGTGCTAAGCCTGAACGCTATTCTACCCGATGTTTTTAAGTCTGGAGTGGTTGGCTCTTCAATTTATCTGATGCAGTACTACAAGAGTGTGTTCGCTTTGAGGTGTACTCAGTCTACTCTGTGTCTGGTGGTGCAACCACCTTGCATTGACTGGCATGAATCCAGTTGGGTTTCCCTTTTATCTTTACTGCTGCGTGGGTGATGAGCACAACCTGATAAGGTCCATCCCACTTTGCCTCTAAAGTCTCCCCCTGAAACTTCTTTATCATGACATACTGGCCTGGGATAAGAGCATGTCCCCCCTCGGGGATTTCGCTCCAGGCTGCCAGTACCTGTTTGTGAGCCTTGGCCACAGCCTTGCTCAACTCCTCCTAGTACATTATCAAAGTGTCACTAGTAAGATGTACATCCGCTTTTCTAAGGTCGATGGCTCCGGGGAGTGGCATGGGCCTCCCACAGATGACCTCAAACGGACTAAGTCCAGTTTCCCGATTGTGTGTTGCTCGAATGGAGCAGAGCACAAGACTCAACGCATCGGGCCAAGCCACCTTTTCTTGGTGGTATTTGGTGAGTCTCTCTTTGATGACACGATTCATCCTTTCAGTCTGAGTCCACTGCTCTGAGGATGATAAGAACAGTGAAGTGAATCTGTGTTGCCAGATAAGGGAGCAACCGTTGTGGTGCAACCAATTTCTGACTTTGTCGCCACACTCGTCTGAGTTCATATCTGCCCCATTCTCCATCCAAGTCCACACCTCCCCCCCTCTCAGTCTCTACCTGCATCACCTTGTGGTCAGTGACAGTATCAATCTGATACGGGGGTGCAGGTTGGGCTGAGGACAAATGGGCTTGTATGGTATCTCTGTCACGAGCTGTCTGTTCTGCTGCTTGGTCAACCAGAGTGTTACCTCTTAACGCTCTTAACGTTAATGCTTTAAATGTCTCATGTAAAGCACCTTGAATTGCCCTGTGGCTGAAATGTGCCATACAAACAAACCTGCCCTGCCTCGACTCTTCTCCGATAAGACTGTCTCTGGTCTCTTCTGTGGCCTTGTTGTGTCCCAGTAACCTACGCCGCCTCGGCGCCCAGGCCTTTATCTCTAACCACAACAATGGTGTTTGGCCCAGAGTGTACCAGCCATGGAGTGTCTTTATCTCTTAAGTCTATGGAAGAGGGACACTTCTTATCGAAAACTCAAGCCGACAGCCATACTCAGAGGTCAATCATCATAATTAGGAAATAGCTAACAGGATCATATTAAAGGCATTTCTCTGAAAATCAACAATATTCAAGAATATTCAACACTATTCAACAATATTCAACAATATTCAACAATCCCTCCTCTTCCTAATTCAGCGTCTGCTACTTGTGATATTCTCTGCCCTAAATAAATGACCTGTTCCTGCATAATCTGAGCTTTCCCCAGACTGGCCTTGTGGCCCTGCTCATGAAGATGTGTCAGCAGGACTTTGAGGTCATGTTCGTGTTCTGACTCAGTCGAACTGGCCAGGAGAACATCATCCACATATTGAAGGACTGTGGAAGAGATGGGAGACATTTTGCGCAGATGATCACGCAAAGCTTGATGATAGATAGTCGGAGAGTTGTGCAACCCCATTGGTGTTCGGGTGAACTGATATTGATCTCCATCAATAGTGAAAGCAGTCCAAGGTTGCACCTCCTCTGCAAGAGGAACACTGTAGAAACCCTGCGTCATATCTACGACAGAGAACCACTTGTGTTCGGGTTTCAGTGTACTGAAAATGGTGGACGGGTCTGCTACAGGGGCGCTATCTTATCCACATACTCATTGGCGACTCTGTGGTCCACACAGAGACGCCATTTCACCTGAAGGTTATTTCAAAGGCCATGCTGGACTGTTGGAGGCACTGTGAGTCTTTTTCAGGACTCCTCTCTCCTCAAAGATTTTAAGGAGGGGCTTAATCCCCTCAATCGCGCGTGGGGAGAGTGGATACTGGCGAGTACATGGAGGAGGCCTACCTGTGAAGGTGACCGTTTCCATTTTCAGAAACCCACAATCATTTTTTTCTTTTGCCCAGATTGGCAAATTTGCTACATCAGGTTTTGTTACCTGGTTTAGATTCCATCTGACTTTCCCTTGTTGAAACTGAAGGGATGAATTAATTTGTGTCAGCACATCAAGCCCCAATAGGGCTTCATTGACATCCCCCACCCAAAGAGAAGTGGTGAGAGATACAGGTCCCAATTCCAGCAGGAATGGCCTTGTTCTCTTTACCCATATCGGCTCTCCCCCTGCCCCATGCATGCACACTTCCTGTTTAGTTAGTTTAATGTCAGTTCCTGATAGGCACTGAGGAGGAAGTCAAGTTGTCTGCGCTCATTCAAGGACCCCCTGATATACCGGCCTTTGAAACCTTCTGTTTGTATCAGGGCCGCCTCAAGGACGCGGAGCGACGGCTTAACTAAAAATTTGGGGGGCTGAGAGGAGGGGAGAGAAGTGGAGGCCGTGCATTCTGCAGCCCAATGACCCCTGGCCCCACAGTAATTACAACGGTCTCTGGATTTGTTAAAACCCCCCTTGGGCCTTGACTCCACTCTCTTAACCTTTCTCTCTACCTTTGGCTCCTCTGGCTGCTTAGGTGCGGCCATTGACCTCGCTCGCACACCCATGTTTTTGTCTAGGGCTGTGAGGTGCTCCATTAGCTCCCCGTAGGCCGCTGTTTTAAAGTCTGGCAAACTGATTGCCAAAGCATCTCCTAACCTGTCTGTGATGGCTTTAACAAGCGTGTCACTAATCTGTGGGTGACTGGAATTTGCTATGTTGCCATCGTCCACATCAGGCAACCCACTGTGTCTCAAGAACACCTGTCTCCATCTGAGTTCAAAATCGGCAAACGCCTCTGAAGCCTTTTGCTGGCAGCGGCTAATTTTAGACCAGTCGATGTCGACTGTTGCTTCCTCTCTGATCCATGTTCTAATTGCGTCCCACGCGGCCTTGACGTTGTCGCCCCGGGACCCTAGGTTTGCGTTGACTCTGGCTCTCAACACATCACGCTCCATTATTGACAGACTAGGACACATCATGGCTACTGCGTCATATGGGTGTAACTGATAAAACCCTCTTAAACAGTCTATCTCGTCCCATGTCACCATGCCCACCTCACGTGGGTGTTTAATAATAGCTGACCAGCGCTCTAAGTATTGTGGTTTAGCTGGGACATAAGAGTGTATCCCCCGTGTGCTAGTAGTGTCACCTCCCATCCTCAGGGGGCGCAAGTTAGAAGCAGCCTGTGATGGCTTCTTACACATGCGCTCTAGCGTCTGTCTAGTAGGCAGAGTTCTTCCTCTATCTCGGGACACAGGCGGAACATCCTCTCCCTCGTCACTGGAGCCTGGATCTGGCTGCTCACCCGGGTCCACCTCCCGCTCGGGGGCGGCCCTTCCTTGTCTATAGTTTGTGTCCAACCGTGGCCCTATTACGGACCTGAGACACATCGCCTCTCCTAAGCTCTCTTCTTCCTCAGCATCATCGTTCGCCTCTGCTGACTTACGTGACTGGGGAAATGTCAGTGTTTCAAGTTTCCGACCTTGCTCCCGACTCGGGCTGGTAACCTGCATGAAGTCTTTGCGAGCTTCATCCAATCTAGCTGACAACTCAGCTACTACACCCTCCTTTGCCATAAGCTTGGACCGCAGCTCCTGATTTTCTTCCCTTATAGCATTAAAGGTTTTCTCCAAATTCATGGTTCTCCAAACGTACTGGTTTACGTCCTGTCTAATATCCTCTAGCGTTACATCGGGGGGGGGCTGTCCCCCCTTTCTCTAATGTAGTTTTCTCAGATCTTTCAGGACTACCTTTAGGCGTTGCCATTGTGAAAGAGCAGTATTTTAGTCTGCCTCTGGTTCTGTAGGGGAGGGCCTGAGTCATGTGTACTGGGCGTTTGGCCAACTCTGCTGAGGCGAAGAGAGAATGTATCAAAATACGGCGTGTTTTAAACCAGCGCGTAACCAAATATGCTACCCTAGACTATATATACATACGCACGGCCTATGCACACATACATACACATCTAGTTTCCATACCCAGCAATAAGCATAAATCGGACCGTCATCGACGGTGTTCTATCTCCTCCTCCGACTCTCCTCGCTAAGCCTACTCTGCTCTCACTGATAGTCAAGCGACTGGCTGACTGTAATTTAGCTCTGTGGCTGTGTAAGGGAGGGGCTGAGTCGGGAGTGAGAAATAACGGCTCCAGCACTTCGCTGGAGCAGATAAGGTCTTGGTTCACACAGTATGATTTTATTACAGTGACCTAACCAAACCGCTTCCCTAGACTGTGCATATATATACATGTACATCTAGAATCCATGGGCGACAATACACATACATCACACGCTTCCCTAGACTGCATATACACGTACATCTAGAATCCATGTGCGACAATACACATACATCACACACCCATCCAACACCCCGGTCTTTCACGGGGGCCCTCTCAAGGACTGCGCAATCCTTAGAAGTGAAATACCCTCCACCGATCTCTCGCGTGGACGGGCAACCCCAGGGTGATAACCCTGCTGGTCTTCCTTAAGAAAATCTTAAGGGCCTTATACACCTGTACACAGTATTTCATGCGATAGGCACCCCAGGATGTACAAATATCCTGCTGGTCTACTTTAAGGCAATTCCCTGTCTCCCACAGGCTGTCCTTAAAGGTCACATAGGCCTAGGGAAGTGGTCTACTTCACATAACAAAACACATGCAAGCACCGTGGCAGGTACTCTAGCATTCCAAACATCAGACATGTAGTTACATATAGACATACATTTACATCCAGCACTAGTTTTGTTTTACGTGTTGAGAGATTATGTGTGGCATTCTTAGATTTACTGATTGGTTCTTTTAGGATCGGGACATCCAACCCACTCACCCGGTGTAGTTTTTGGTCTCTGAGGCGGATCAGGTCACAGCTGCTGACAAGGCGTCCCCTGCTTTCACGGCTGCGGCTGTTCTGCTCGACCGGTCTTTGGGCTCGTCCAGGTTTTGGATGTCCGATCCGGGTCACGGCACCAATTGTTGAATCTCTTTGTCTTTTATTATTGTCCTTGATTAGCTCTGCGTTGTGTTTTCTCGTTTCCAATAAAAGACGGACCCCCAATCTCTAGATATACCACACAGTCCAGTGTCTCCTTTTCTCAGGTGTTCCAAATGAATCTCTCCAACACGGGATTTGAGCCTCAGCAAAAGCGATTTATTACAGAAGGTTTTACATACAAAAGACGATGGCATGCCTAATGTACAGTTGACCTGTCTGGATGCTGTCCGAACCCAAATCAAAGCATATGCAAACTGAATAGTGGTTTTAACACTTTGAGAAGGGGGGGTGTCCCACACCCCCCTCCTTCCTTCTACACAAAGCCGTCTCTCTCTTCTCGAAAGACGGCCTTGAAGCAAAGATAGGATGAGGCGCCTGACGCCCCAGTATCTAAAACAGTCGGTGTTTGTACACCACATGTGAGCATGTCACCCTTGACCTAGGTAACATGTAAATCTGTCCGGTGGAGACACGTCCTCTCCCTATAACCAGGCTTACACATATTCAGATTAACATTTCTTGATACAGCCAGCTCTATACATTTTCATCAGATGGCTGTGACTCTGTCCATGATACAGCAGTGCAATTACATAACATGTCAAGTATACTGTACAGTAGTATACAGTAGTGCAGAGTGAGTTCTCTATTGTATAAACAAGGTGTTCAATTGCTCAAGTTGGTTCATTGGTTCGAGTGTACAGTTGTGCAGAGTCAGTTGTCTATTGTATAGACAAGGTGCAAGGTGTCACATGTTCACTTATGTTATCATGAGGCTCAAGACATCACTTGCCCCCTGCCAAACAGTAGCTCAGAAGAAGCCCCCTGCCAACCAGCAGCTCAGAAGAAGACTGTCCGTTTATAGTACTCTGGTTGTACTATACATATGCCCTCACTCTCATTATAACAATGGCACACATGCCACCCCCTGGACCAACAAGTGAACACGTGACACCTTGCACCTTGTCTATACAAAAGACAACTGACTATGCACCACTGAACACTCGAACAAACACCTGACAACACTTGAGCAATTGAATACCATGTCTATACAATAGACAAGTGACTCTGCACTACTGTATACATGTGCATAACATGCCTCTCTTCTTTACAAAGATGGTTACAACCACAACATGTCCTGAGAGCACATGCAAAATAACAACTTATGGCTACTTTTAATGTGCATGTCTGTATGTTTAATAAAGCATTTAGGAAAAGTTTCAATCAAGACTTGAGTATTACCTATTTTGTTGAGTACTATGTTTATAATTGTTCATTCATGATATTATTACAATTGACCTTTCAAGTCTGCCTACAATTAGGTTACGTAGCTAAGAACCATTTTATTTACAGTTCTACATCTTTACTTCTAAGGGCAAATGCTTTACTTTCATATCTTCATATCAATATAATATCAAGATCCTAGTAGATGTCCAAATAACCCACTGTGTCTTGGGTCTACTTATTCACCACGTAACGGGAAGTGCAAAACAGCAAGTCATGACTTTTATCCAGAAACAAAAGTTGAACCCATTGCAGCAAAATAGCTAACATTACAGGAATCATCAGTGTAGCCACTGACCGCTACCATTAATGTTATGGAAGCTGCTGCTAGTTGTTGTGAGCCCATGAGCTAACTGGCTATCCCGCTCTCATTGTGCTGGATAAGCATTGGAAGCATTGGAACTAATGTGTCCAAGTGACAAGACCCATCTTTATTTATCAAACATTACCGTCCTACCAGTCCCGCACAGAAACAAGCCAGCCAACGCACATAAGCCAGGCTGGACCTGGCCTGGTTTGCCTGGGAGTTATTGAATGATATTTTCTCCATTGTTCTCTTTTTCAAATCATTCCACCTCCGTTTGCAGTCCATAGGCTACTATTGTATTTGGAAAAACCAATTGTGCTCACAGACTGGGATATTAAATCCCAAACATGGTTTTTAACTGTGAGTGTGATGTTTTTTGTTTGCAATTGTGAGGCTTACCTGTGGACCTCATCCGAAAGGACTTCCAGTTCACACCAAGGTTATTATAGTTAACGAAAACTAACAAAAAAACGAAAACTAGGTGTGAAAAACATTTTAGTTAACTGAAATAAAAATAAAAACTAGGCTTTACAAAAAAACGATAACTAACTAAAACTGCATTGTGTGTTTACAAAACTAACTAAAATAAAATTATAGAGAAAATTTCCTTAGTTTTAGTCTTTTTCATTTCATACATAAGCCTAGTATTTTGGGTGGTTATGAAATCTATCCTCCATTTTATTTAGCTGTGCTCCTGCGCAGAAGTAACCTGATGTGCGCCAGATGGCTTGTTTAACACGGAGTGAAACAATGTGAACTCACAAGATCAGGATATTCTGACAAGTCTAGCACAGAAGAAAAAAAAAACTAAAACTAATACTGAAACTAATAAAAACTAAACTAAAACCTAAGCATTTTCAAAAAATAAAAACTAAACTAAACTAGCAAACCTGCTTTAAAACTAATCAAAACTAAACTGAAATTGATAACAAAAAGTTAAAACGATACCTTGGTTTACACTCACACACAGTTTTCTCTCTGCCATTGTCCACATGCGCACCGTTGCCTGGACAGTATTTATAGTACTTTTCCATATCAGGAGCAACTTGCACTCAGCTGCAACACCCTATGGGCGTGTTTGCGTTAGAATATCATTAGCGCAATGTGTTTAGTGAATAGGTTGTTAAAACGGAGCACCTATCGGGCCTGAATGACACGCAGTTCATGGTGCTATTAGCGGCCGCAATCCATTCTTTGTGAATTCACCCTATTCAGTTTGTGCTTTCGCTCTAGTGGTCATCTATGACAACTGGACAAATGTAGGCTGCTATGTAAGGGCACCCCTGGTTGACATCATCCGCATTTGCCAAGTGAAGACAGGTGCACGCCTTCCTGTAGGACGTCAAGACGTAATTGTTTTTCAACATGCTTTTGATGTAAAATTAGTTTGCTGCCATATCTAAAATGCCATTTTCAATCCTTTAATCTAAACCATGCTGCTATATACAACATGTGCTAGGAAAAAGTGCAGTGGGTTTGGTAGCTTATGCTTTGTATAGATGGATTAGATTAAAGGATTGAAATTATTTTTTGCATGTCTAAACCTCAGTGTGGGCATTCGCTTAGTTTTGTATCAGTGCATCTTCTATATTTCATCCTATATGCATTCAGCTCATGCACCTGATGAAAGGACTTACTTTGGACTTTTTGAGAGGAGCGCAAACTATTTTCCAGTTTTTAAGATTCCCTTCTATCTTGTTTTGAAACCCAGAAGATGATGATGTCTTATTTTCTCCTCCTGTCATTTAGGCTGAATCGCTGTAATCTCTCACAACGGTGCTGTGAAACGCTGGCCTCAACTCTCAACTCCTCAAATCTGAGAGAGCTGGACCTGAGTGACAATGACCTGCAGGATTCAGGAATGAAGAAGCTCTCTGCTGGACTGGGGAAACCACACTGTAAACTGGAGACACTGAGGTCTGTATTCCTGTTCAACAAATTACAACTTGTTCTATTTCGTGGAACTCCAACCCACAGGGCTAGCTCCTATTGGCTTGTGAAACCTACCCAGCAAACACGCAACGTCAGGGAGACGTTCAGATCATGTCTTAATAACGTCCGTCGGTCCAGAACCCCATTTGTACGTCTGCTGGACCCCTCAATATTTAAACGTATGGCTTGGACCCCTCTAAGACGTCTGTGGACGTGCAGAACGGGTTCAATATCTGAACGTTAAAAATAAAAATTCATTCTGGCTCCTAATTGGATGTCTTTGGACGTCCGAAAAAGAGGAAAAAGACATCTAAAAGACGTCTTTTAGACGTGTCTTTGCTCAGTGGGTAGCCAGCTACATTTGACTGAAGAAAAAAAAAACGTTCTGAACGCACTGTGTGAAGCGTCGTTTGAACCAATGGAGCACGTCTCTCAAGTGGCTCTCTATTAAGTCCGCTGCTCCTTGCACTGACTTCAGGCAAGCGGGTCAGTGATTTGAGAGCGCTGACAGTTTCTATCATCACAGGTGATTGATGTAGATTCCTTAAACAGATGCTCAGACACAGTTTGGATTACTAGAAGCCATGAAATTATGTAGTTTATTTAACAAAGAATAAGCATATAGTATACAAGACAATAACCAAACTTCAGGCTTGGTCAGATACAATTATGACAGAATTATGACAAATGATACAGTACCGTAGCAGCCACAGAGTAGCAGAGTAGCATGAAGTTGAAGTAGCGTGGAAAACAGGTGTGAGCTAGCATGCTAACAAGCTAACATGCTAGGCTAGGAGCTAAGCTTATGCTAGCGTAGGATGGTTTCAACATGGAGCTACGAGCATGAAATGGCTAAAGCGCGCTCGTGCTATAGTCCGGTGCTTCTTTTATAGTGCTTAGTGGGGGCTGGTCACATGACAATCTTAAGTTATGGTGATGGTCTGTAATGGCGCAGTGCCAGTTCAAGATTAGACCGTTGCTGGGGGACCGGACATTCTAGATGTCTCCGATGTCTAGTTGAGCAACTTAACAGCTGCTGTTTTGCTCTTTCAAAAGAACTGAGTCAGCGGAGAATATTCTCTGACCTTCTATGCCCTCAGACTGGCTTATTCATACACTGTAGGCCTAGGCAAGGGTTATCAGAGGTTACTGTAGTCAAACCTGACTTTATATGAACAGCAATGAAACTGGTGAAGTTCTGCCTAATTCATAAACCACTATATGATCTGAAGCGGTTTTGCACACGGATCAATCTGTTGTTACAAAAGTTGTCCGGGGCGCATTCAGTGCACAGGATTTGGAGCTGAAAGCTTTCTATCCTCCGCCTCCGTGAGGAAGAGGCCCACTTACATTTATTGTGTCCTGTGGGTGCACTTGTTATGTTCAGCGCCGAACTATCGCCCAGTTGTTGGTTTGTCACGGCCCGGGGAAGGTGGGTTCACCGCTGTCTTAGCAGCGTCACTCCCAATGGATTTGTGAGGGCATCTCCAAGTCTTATGAGCGACTTGGTCATCTCCGTCTCCTTTTGTCCGTTATTATCTCTTATCCATGTCCTCTGTCTCTGTGGCGTCGTCTGTGTGTTCACACCGGGCGCGGCGAGAAAATTTGCGCCGCCCAGTTCGCCCAATCTCGCCGCGGGATCAATGGGCTGCCGCGCGAATCAGCCGCAGAAAGTTCAAAAAATTTTACTTTTGCGAATGTCGCCGTGCGGCGAATCCTGGCCGTCACGCCGACGAGTTCTGCGATTCGTGCCGCCCGCCGCCCAGTTTGCCCGAATTGTATTGACTTTCTATGTAAACTCGCCGCGCCGCAGGAAAAATTTGCGCCCGGTGTGAACACAGCATTAAGGCCGTTTCAGACGGGGAGCGATATTCCGCCTGCGTTCTCGCTCGGATCAGCGGGGGACGCACGCGTCCTGCGCGCAGCGGGGAAAACTGACTACAATTCAGCTCTTGTCGCGGGCGGGCGTGTGCACGAAACGAACACGCGTGCGACAATTTCACGGGGTCGCGCCCGCTTGCCGCTCCGCCCCAGATTGTCCGCGGCTCCCAAATTGTCCGCCCGCCACTCTCATTGAAAATGAATTACAATGCGCGGATATCGCTCCTCATCTGAAACGGCCTTTAGGCACAGCTGCCAGCGGGAGTCAGCATTGACATGATGTCTCAGGGCAGGACCGTCTGGTGAGTGATGGTCTGATAAACTGAGTGTGGCGGGGTGGGGCCAGTGCCTGGTTTGGGACAACTTTTAGTATGGTCTCACCTTGGAGCACTGGCTTGTGTCCTAGTTAGCCAGTCTTTTGTTACTGGGGCCAGCAAGGGTGTATGGTGCAGTCGTGTAGCTCCGCTTATGTTAATAGGAGTTAGCCCTGTGGGGCGGAGCTCCATGAAATAAAACGATGGTTACGCATTGTAACCCTAGTTCTATGAGTGGAGCGGAGCACCACAGGGAACTGACTTGCTGACCCTGCAGTCTGCTCACTGAAAATTTCGGTTAGGAGCAGTTGTGCAGGCGAAGCCTACTTATACAGTGGTGCACCGGACCTGTTAGGACACAGGTGCGTGTATAATTTTTTTTTTTTTTCCTTCAGTCAAATGTCGCTAGGTGTCACAAGCCAATAGGAGCTAGCCCTGTGGGGCTCCGCTCCACTCATAGAACTATGGTTACAATGCGTAAGCCCTCAAGACGTATGATACACAGCTCACGTGACACAACATTGGTGCACTCCCCGAACAAATCTGAAGTTACTTTTATGATCTGAAGAGTAGAGTCAGCTACTGCACTCAGAATTATTTTGTGCAGTAGGGCACAAAACACGGGTGCCAGACATCTGAGAATGACAGTCAGACAGCCAGACATCTGAGAATGACAGACAGACAGACACACAGACAGACACATACATGACAAAGTGTCCTTTAGCAAGACACTGAACCCCAAATTGTTCCCAATGATCAGGCTAGCACCTTGTATGACGGCTGCCATAATTGGTGTGTGAATGTGTGTTTGAATGATTGAATGAGCAGCCATTGTAGTTTTGTCCGTTAAGGTAGAAAGGCGTTACATAAGTGCAGCCCATTTACATTTTATTCATTCCCGAAGGGAAATGCACATTTATTGTTATTAATCTGCCATCTAACTCATAAATGAGCTAACCTTGGTCAGTCTCTCTCTCTATCCGGACTTTCCTCGGACATCGTCAGCCTGACACTAGAATTACTCTATACGCCTACTCTATAACCCTACGCCTGCCCTGATACGAACACTGATCTTTTACCTCACGTCAGCCTACTCTAGAATTATTTAGCCTGCTAGGCCTAAGCTGCAGAGATGGCAGATGTACAGCATTCAGTTGGTGTGCATAGTGCTCTAACAGGTATCAGAACTAGTCGTATTTATTCATGAAAGCGATCTTGAATTTGGCTGATGTTATGCTACTAAGCCTTTCTAACCTGCAGTTGAGGTGTAGCCTTGCCTAGTCACGTCAAATGATGCCAGATGGAGGTTAGGTTATAGAAAAGAACACGTGAATGAAAAGTGGACAGAGAACCAATCAGCTGAAGTGCAGCAGAATCGGTGGCAAGTACTTTATATGTACTAAATGAATGATACAATCTGAATCCACAAGGAGTTTGTATGTAGTCATGAATTGGCAGCACTACTGTGCCTAAACCACTCCCAAAACACACAAAAGTATGTTTGTTGCAAGTGTTAATCTCTTACATTTAAGGATACCGATTGACTGATAAAAGTTATTAGAAGAATTCGGAATTAAGAAAAAACATTAAACATATTAAATGCAGCTGCATTCTCCTTTTTGCCACTAGAGTAGCATGTCTCAATGTCAATATCTACTTTCCACTTTATTTGTCCCCAGGGCCAATATTGGTTTTTAGAGTAAAGCAAACACTTAATCTACATGTCATGAGCATAAAAAAGCTAAAACATAGTTTCTTAAGTCCTGTATGTAGAATGATATTCTACAGGCTGTCAATGTTGAATGACAGAGAAAGGCTGTGTAAATGTTCTTATTTATTGATTGATAATTATTCCCCTTCTTTTCAGGCTGATTGGGTGCAGATTGTACTCTGCTGCCTCAGCTCTCATTTCAAACTCATCCCAGACTATAAACAGCTCAGTGTACTAAACAGGGACTCACAACTAAAAGGGTCAGATGGATTGAAAATCAAGTGTGTATCTCTGCAGGCCCGGAGACTTTGAGGTGGCGGGTCAACTGTCAATCAATTTCTACTTTGGCCAATCAGAGGCTGACAATCGTCTTGTCAATCAAAAACTCATTTCGCCTGAAACGGTTGTCAATCACTTTTTATTTTGCAAATCGCCTTTCTCTTAAGAGAAGGGGCAGGGTGGAAATGACGCTAGCTAGTTAGCTAGCTATCTACATTGACTTTGTTTGCCAGTTAGTTTGCTAGTTACGTAGGCCTAATGCAATTTGTTATGGAGTTAGATTGACTGGATTACATGACTGTGTGTGAGAGAGATTTTTTTTTTTTTATGCAAATCATGTAGCTTGAAAGATGTAATCCATCAACCTTCCTGATAAAAGCCTTACCAAGACTCCCCTTGGTATTCTCTTAGTAGGCCTATGATCAATGTAATGGCTTGTGGGTAGAGGCTAGCAATGGTCTACACTAGCCCAGGGGCAGGGGAGCATCACTACTGATCCATAGCCAGGACTGGGATGTCCTCAGTGGAGGTCCCAAGTCAGTCTTCCAGTCATTCAGCCAGCCTGTCAGTAGATGTGCTCTACTTGTATTGATTTGTTCATACACTAGTATTCCAGCACAGGTTATGTTCTTGAATGCTTCTGGTTCTCAGCAGTTCTCTTAGCAACCTAATTTAATCCCTATCACTGTTTTCAGATCCACATAGGGGAAACATATGGCTGAGAGAGGAGTGTGGAGGAAAATCAACAGTACCACACACACACACTTACATAACCAACCAAGCAAGTTCTACCTTTCTATACCACAAATATAAGTTTGAGAACCTAGGATACATACAGCCCGCCTAAGGGGGTTCTAATGTACTGACCTCCCGGCACAGGCCTGACCCTGCTGGCAAGCTGCCTTGGGCCTATCCAAGAAACAAGCGTTTCAGCTTCCGCTCACCTGTATGCAGCTTATACCATGCTGACTGGCCTGGACTAGTCACCACATCCACAGTCTAGCCAAGTCAGAGATACCCTTGTGCATTTTACAAAACAAGTGTCATACAATTAAGGTTATCATTTGTGCAGCATGTGTGCTGTAAGTGTAAAGACAAGATACAGATAATTTTCTCCAGGTTTTATTGAATAGCTTGTAGACCACACTGAAACACCGGGCTGACAGTTCAGTTGTATAAGGCGGACCTGGGAGACCATTCAGGACACCTTGTTTGGGTCGAGGCTCTGCTTAGTCTGCTGGCCCAGGTGAACTAACTGGATGTACTGACGCTGAGAATGGAGACACACACACATGACACAGCTGGCCGACACTTCTTGCACTCTAAGAGGTTAGGGTTAGGGCTAGACAATGTAGGTTGGCATAAAATAATACATATTTATTTTTAAATGGATGGAAAGATGCTGCCCATGCCTAGATCTTTATGTCTATTCAGCATGTCTGTTCTCACCCACTGAGGTCCCATCACCAAACGTGAAGCCTCAGATACAATAATAAAACAGGGGCAGACAATGAAAGATAGAGATAGATAGACAGACAGACAGACAGACGGATAGATATGTAGACAGATAGGTTAAAAATTAGAACTCTTAGTGTTGTGATCAGACAGTACAACCAAAATGTCACCTCAGTGTAGTGATGCAGACAGAGTTATGAACACCTGCTCCTTGCTTAGAAGGAGGTTATCATCTGCCCTCTGAAACATTCAGGACGCAGGATTTTTGTAATACCGAGGTCATTTAGTTGTGATGCTTCAATCTGGTGCACTTAGAGCAAAATTAAGAGGCTAGATCTATAGAGAACAACACGCATCATATTGGATTAATATCTTTAACAGAGCAGTGGAGGTCATCCAGAGAGGACACAACTTAAGTGAATGTTGATGAGAACACACCATCTATTAGAAACATGACTAGCTCCTCCTGTCACCTCTCTCCCAGCCTGGCCTCCTCCACTCTGATGTCCATGTTGGTCTCCTCCTGTCAACACTGCTCCTGTCTTTAGTCCATGTTGGTCTCCTCCTGTCACCTCTCCTCCACTGTGGTGTCCATTTTCATCTCCTGTCCACAAATTAAGAAAACATAAACATAAGCTATAAACACCCCCACCCACACCCATCCATCCACATTATTTTTTAATCTTGCCAGGATCTAATTAATGTAGTGTCTCTTTGGCTAACATCAGGTATCTCACCTCTCATCTCTATGTCCTCTCCTCCTGTCCCCTCTCTTCCACTCTCTTGTACCTCTTGGTTTCCTGTCAACAAATTATATATTTTTAACAGAACATAATCATGCATACTGTGTATATTTATACACACCTACAGTATCTACCTGTCTACTTGTTTATCTATATACAGACATACAATTTATCCCGTCAATGTGCTTTTCCCATCATGTTAAGTAAAGAGTAGGCAGTGTACCACCATCATCACCTCTTTCTTTTTTATCTTGTCCTCAACAGTTCGCTTTCCAAAGCTGAGCTTTGTTTGATGAAATCTTGAAATCTTCTCCCTCTCTCTTTCTCCCTCTCTCTCTCTCTCTCTGTCAGTGAAGAAAGCAAACACATGGTCAATTGTTATGTGAATAACGGCCTCTGCTATAGTTGCTATGGAAAAGAGGGGACTTCATTTCAACATGAATTTCAACCATGTACACGTCATTGACGATTTATCAGTCACAGACATGCAACGTGGCAGCTGTTGACTTCAGTGTGATTTGCACTGTTCCTGAAGTACTGTCTGACAATAGGCTCTTTGCACAAGCTCTACTACTTCCTGAACTTCTACAGGCAGATTTATTTCCTGTCCTATACCATTGGATGGAAGTGATTAATCAGGTGTGCGGCACACCTGATAATCACCTGATCACTTCCATCCAATGGTATAGGACAGGAAATGCCTGTAGAATTTCAGGAAGTAGTGGAGCTTGTGCAAAGAGCCTTTTGCTTGGCAACACCAAACGCCCAGTGTTTACATGAGAAAATAAATATGATAGATTTCTTTGTAGAAGCACTTCTCTGTTTGTGCATGTGCGCAGGTACACCGCTTTGCTAATGTTAACGTGGGTCAAGAATAGCCTACACCTAGCTAGCCACGTTGTGACGGCTAGGATCATGGATGCATACTAACTTAACTATTTAGCTAACGATAGGCATCTCAGCATCTTCGTCTACGTTCTTAAATGTGAGCATTTAGGCGCTGTCAATGTTCAAACTAATTGAAAATACGTTAAATAACTGCGTATTCTTTTGCACTTGTGTCAATTTCCCTTACCTCGAAATACATCCAATCTGTTCGCTTGATCGTCCTCCTCTGAAGCTGACACGTATTAATGATAAATTAGCTTTGCGTCTCACGAAAGGCGATTCGGCCAATTAAAAAGTGATTGACAACCGTTGCAGGCGAAATTCGTTTTTGATTGACAAGACGATTGTCAGCCTCTGATTGGCCAAAGTAAAAATTGATTGACAGTTGACCCGCCCCCTCGTAGTCTCTGGGCCTGCAGAGATATCCTTTATTAAATGGATTGGAAGATATAATAAAATCAATTATCTTTTTTATATTGTAACATTTCAAGTGCACCAGGGTAAATGAAATGCTTTTATTTCTGAGGAAATTGTAAAAGGCATGAGAGTACAGATGAAAAGTCTGGAATATCTAGGAAGTCTGGAATATAAATCTTTCATTCCCGGTTTTCACCAGCAGAGGGTAGTAAAGTGTTTATATTAATCATTTTTCTACAGTCTGTCGGGCTGCATGGTCACAGAGGAAGGCTGTGTCTCTCTAGCCTCAGCTATGAGGTCAAACCCCGCCCACCTGAGAGAGCTGGACCTGAGCTACAATCACCCAGGAGACTCAGGAGTGAAGCTGCTCTCTGCTGAACTGGGGGATCCACACTGGAGACTGGAGAAACTCAAGTAAGGAGAGAGTTTTTAAAACCATGTGGAAATAATTCACCCTCTATCAATATCTTAACATTGTTATAACCCCTCTTTCCACCCCCCTTCTGAACTAGATGATGATCTCATTGCCTCATCATCATCTTCCTCTGCTTATTCCTACAGTGTGGATCATGGTGGAGAGTTCAGGATCAGACCTGGGTCTAGAAAATGTGAGTATTGACTGCTGTAAAGAATACGTCTGTTACCCATGTGTTTTAACTGAAGCTGACCTAAACTGAAAGAACACCACCATTATCTACCTGGGGCAGAGAGAGAGAGAGAGAGAGAGAGACAGACACAGAGAAACTGAGAGCTGTTTATTGTCTTCAATGAAGAAATGCCCAGCGCACATTAGACAGTAAACAAACATATAGCCCCCTCCCCGCAAACATACATATAGACCCACAAATAACAACAACAAACAACAACATACACCTGGCCTGACTATACATTACTCAACACATCCTGTGTACATACATATAGATACAGTTGATACACCTTTCCAGACTATGCCTTATTCAACACAGTTATGCTGTATGGCACAAAGCTGTTGTTGAAACGCACAGTACGGCAACTCAGAGTCCGATTCCTGTGTCCTGATGTCAGAGTGTTATAGTGGGTATGGAGGGGTGGTTGGGTGATGTAGTCTGATGGCAGAGTGTTATAGTGGGTATGGAGGGGTGGTTGGGTGATGTAGTCTGATGGCAGAGTGTTATAGTGGGTATGGAGGGGTGGTTGGGTGATGTAGTCTAGTGATGTCAGAGTGTTATAGTGGGTATGGAGGGGTGGTTGGGTGATGTAGTCTAGTGATGTCACAGTGTTATAGTGGGTATGGAGGGGTGGTTGGGTGATGTAGTCTAGTGATGTCAGAGTGTTATAGTGGGTATGGAGGGTGGTTGGGTGATGTAGTCTGATGGCAGAGTGTTATAGTGGGTATGGAGGGGTGGTTGGGTGATGTAGTCTGATGGCAGAGTGTTATAGTGGGTATGGAGGGGTGGTTGGGTGATGTAGTCTGATGGCAGAGTGTTATAGTGGGTATGGAGGGGTGGTTGGGTGATGTAGTCTAGTGATGTCAGAGTGTTATAGTGGGTATGGAGGGGTGGTTGGGTGATGTAGTCTAGTGATGTCAGAGTGTTATAGTGGGTATGGAGGGGTGGTTGGGTGATGTAGTCTAGTGAGGGCAGAGTGTTATAGTGGGTATGGAGGGGTGGTTGGGTGATGTAGTCTGATGTCAGAGTGTTATAGTGGGTATGGAGGGGTGGTTGGGTGATGTAGTCTAGTGATGTCAGAGTGTGATAGTGGGTATGGAGGGGTGGTTGGGTGATGTAGTCTAGTGATGTCACAGTGTTATAGTGGGTATGGAGGGGTGGTTGGGTGATGTAGTCTGATGGCAGAGTGTTATAGTGGGTATGGAGGGGTGGTTGGGTGATGTAGTCTGAGGGCAGAGTGTTATAGTGGGTATGGAGGGGTGGTTGGGTGATGTAGTCTGATGGCAGAGTGTTATAGTGGGTATGGAGGGGTGGTTGGGTGATGTAGTCAGATGGCAGAGTGTTATAGTGGGTATGGAGGGGTGGTTGGGTGATGTAGTCTGATGGCAGAGTGTTATAGAGGATATGGAGGGGTGGTTGGGTGATGTAGTCTAGTGATGGCAGAGTGTTATAGTGGATATGGAGGGGTGGTTGGGTGATGTAGTCTAGTGATGTCAGAGTGTTATAGTGGGTATGGAGGGGTGGTTGGGTGATGTAGTCTAGTGATGTCAGAGTGTTATAGTGGGTATGGAGGGGTGGTTGGGTGATGTAGTCTGATGGCAGAGTGTTATAGTGGGTATGGAGGGGTGGTTGGGTGATGTAGTCTGATGGCAGAGTGTTATAGTGGGTATGGAGGGGTGGTTGGGTGATGTAGTCTAGTGATGTCAGAGTGTTATAGTGGGTATGGAGGGGTGGTTGGGTGATGTAGTCTGATGGCAGAGTGTTATAGTGGGTATGGAGGGGTGGTTGGGTGATGTAGTCTAGTGATGTCAGAGTGTTATAGTGGGTATGGAGGGGTGGTTGGGTGATGTAGTCTAGTGATGGCAGAGTGTTATAGTGGGTATGGAGGGGTGGTTGGGTGATGTAGTCTGATGTCAGAGTGTTATAGTGGGTATGGAGGGGTGGTTGGGTGATGTAGTCTGATGGCAGAGTGTTATAGTGGGTATGGAGGGGTGGTTGGGTGATGTAGTCTGATGGCAGAGTGTTATAGTGGGTATGGAGGGGTGGTTGGGTGATGTAGTCTGATGGCAGAGTGTTATAGTGGGTATGGAGGGGTGGTTGGGTGATGTAGTCTAGTGATGTCAGAGTGTTATAGTGGGTATGGAGGGGTGGTTGGGTGATGTAGTCTGATGGCAGAGTGTTATAGTGGGTATGGAGGGGTGGTTGGGTGATGTAGTCAGATGGCAGAGTGTTATAGTGGGTATGGAGGGGTGGTTGGGTGATGTAGTCTGATGGCAGAGTGTTATAGTGGGTATGGAGGGGTGGTTGGGTGATGTAGTCTGATGGCAGAGTGTTATAGTGGGTATGGAGGGGTGGTTGGGTGATGTAGTCTAGTGATGTCAGAGTGTTATAGTGGGTATGGAGGGGTGGTTGGGTGATGTAGTCTGATGGCAGAGTGTTATAGTGGGTATGGAGGGGTGGTTGGGTGATGTAGTCTAGTGATGTCACAGTGTTATAGTGGGTATGGAGGGTGGTTGGGTGATGTAGTCTAGTGATGTCACAGTGTTATAGTGGGAATGGAGGAATGACAACTAACACATGAGTTTGTGTGAATAGCTGTGTGTGTGTGTGCGTGAGAGAGTATGTAAAAAATGTTATGTGTGTGTAAGTGTGTGTGTGTGTGTGTGTGCGTGTTTGTGAGAGTGAGACAGAGAGAGAGCATTTATTATATATGTGTGTGTTTAGCTGTGTGTGTGTACAGTATGTGTCTGTTTGTTTGTTTATGTGTGTGTGTGTGTGCGCGCGTGTTTAGCTGTGTGTGTATGTGTGTGTGTGCACGCGCATATGTGTGTGTGTGTGGAGGCCAGAGAGGGGTTGTGGAGGGGGAGAAAGCAGAGAGAGATGGAGAGAGACAGAGGTGTGGAGATAAGGAAGAGAATGAGAGAGAAGGGGGGAGAGAGAGAGAGAGGGGAGTACATAAAGGGAGGGAGGGTTTGAGGCTCAACTTGTGTGTGTGTGTGTGTGTGTGTGTGTGTATTCATGTCTGTACAAACTCTGACTTGTCCCACAAGCATCAAACAGCTCACATTCATACAGACTTAGGGCGTATTCAAACAGGCTTTATCTCGGTTTAATCGAGATAGAAATCGGTTTCTCCCTTGTCCCGGTTGTGTGGACATGTCTGAACACACCAAGCAAGTCCGAGCGCGCGCCAAATCATACGGGTCGAGTCCGCTCTGAAAAGGTGGGCTCGGCCCGATTCCAATCGAGTTCTGAATGGGGTTGTTCATGTCTGAAGGGGACCACGCCTAGCCCGGGTCTGGCACAGAGAAACCGCAGGATGGATTGCACCTTTTTGGATTAATCAGCTGCCGTACAGTTATAGCTACGATGGCTGCGAAAAAATGTAAACAGAGGCTTGACATGGGGTAACGAGGAAACACGATGCCTCCTGGATATTTGGGCAGACGAGGAAATCAATGACATGCTTAAAAGAACCCACAACAATTCAGAAGTATACAATATATTCAGCGAATGGCTGAAGCATAGTGGCTTCGAGAGGTCTGTAGTTGGTCTTGTTGGTCAGTGGTGATTCGGTGATAGCACCAAATCAACAGTAATAACACCACACACCTTCTGAAAGTTTTCCATATTTTCTGGAATCTCTGGAATGACCCCCTTGTCAGAATTTCCATCCAATCAACGAGCCACCTCAGCACTGCATGGCATTATTTTCAAATTTGGCTCGGTTGGTAAAAAGGCAGTCTGAACATAACCGCGACAGATCAAAATGAAACGTGTATCATTTTGTGCATTTAGTCCCCGGGACTAAACCGTGCTAAATGTGCGCTTCATATTTGAATACGCCCTTAGACAGAGTAATCAATGAAGTTGATCATTATACTTTATTAAAGGTCTGGATGAATGAAACAGTGACAAGACATTTTAATGTAATGATGATATTTAGTAACATGTTGTGTCTTGGTTTCCTCCATCAGATGCCTGTGATCTCACACTGGACTCAAACACAGCAAACAGATACCTCTCTCTGTCTGAGGAGAACAGAACGGTGACACGGAGGTGGGAGGAGCAGCCGTATCCTGACCACCCAGAGAGATTTGAGGACTGTTTCCAGGTTCTGTGTAGGGAGGGTCTGTCTGGGCGCTGTTACTGGGAGACAGAGTGGAGAGGAGGGGTTTATATATCAGTGTCATATAAAGGAATCAGCAGGAGAGGAGTTGGACACAATGACAAGTCCTGGGGTCTGAGGTGTGGTGATGACCGTTACGCTGCCTGGCACAGTGAAAGGACCACTTTCCTACCTGTCCTCCCCTCCGGCTCCAGCAGAGTAGGAGTGTATCTGGACTGGCCGGCCGGCACTCTGTCCTTCTACCGAGTCTCTTCTAACACACTGACCCACCTGCACACATTCACCACCACATTCACTGAGCCCCTCTATCCAGGGTTTGGGTTTTATAACTATGGCTCCTCAGTGTCCCTGTGTCAGGTAGAATAGCGTTCAGTATGATCAATACCACACACACACACACACACACACACACACACACACACACACACACACATATGGCTCCTACAGAGGGGTTGAGAGTTCATCTGTAACTGCCTCAGAGAGGGCATGTGTGTGTGTGTGTCAGAGAGAGGGAGAGAGAGTGTGTGTGTGTGTCAGTAGAAGAAACACAAGGCCATATCTCTCCAGACAGTGTCTACTGTGGTTTTGTGGGTCATTCCTCACACAGACATCCCCACCACCCTCTCTCTCTCTCGCTCTCTCTCTCTCACACACACACACACTCTCTCTCTCTAGATTCAAAGAGAGACAGTCACACACACACACACACTTAAACACATGTAAGCTCAGTAAAAATGTAAATGAGTTTAGAAGAAAGTCGAGAAAAGGAATGTTTAATCTGTAATAGGGAGAAGGGTGAAGGTGATGAGATAATGGGAAAGCGGGGTTCAGAGTATCTCGTGTGCGTTTGTTTTATAACTGTGTTGATATTCTTTGTTTAGACTGTAATTGTGGTGGTTGGGTGTTGGAAATTGATCATCTTAGCTTCTTCCATCCTATTTTCAAATTGTCCATGAGTTTGTTGCTCTATTTAATTGTTCATGTTATTTGTTTTCTTCTGTGGTGTTATGGTGCATATGTGATGTTATTTGGTATGGTTTGAAATACAATCCTTGAATAGAATTGCATTAAATTGAACGCACATACAAACAACCTACTACATGAATATACGAGTATAACTAGAAAGAGTGCTCAGAGAGCACAGGCCTCCATGCATTAATGCATTTTGTTGGTGTAACTGAGTTGAAATGTTTAAAGGCACACCTCAGTTTATATGTAATAGCCGACCACAGGATCCAGGCTAAGAAAATGTCATTTCTCCGAATACTGTGTTCATCTGATTTGTTTCTCATGAATCAGATATTTTGTTTTACCTGCATATAAAGATAGGATCATATGTTTTGCTTAAACAGGAAATAAAGTTGATATCTATCTAAAGCTGATTTGTCTCCTCATTGTAACGAAGAGTCTAAGTTATTATGCTAATAAAAAAATCTTCATCAGGATTACAGTAGAGAGCCTTTGGGAGTAGTAATCTTACCTGTGGGATCTCAAGGGTATTACAGGAAGTACCGAACGCAGCCTCAAGAGGGAGTAGTAATGCTACTAATTGATGCATATATAGCCTACTATAGAATGGCCAGTGAAGATCATGCGTCTCTATTCCACTTTGGCTGGGTTCTGTGCTACCCTACCACATTAGTTATAAAAGGGTGCCTGTACCTTTAAAAGAAGCTGCACATGCACACACATTTAAAAAAAGCAACAGCTGCCACTGACACTCTGATCCTAGACATGGTCCGCTTCAGACAGCTCTATCGCGAAAACTATAAATGTTACAGCTTATATATTGACACCATAGGAATCCTGAGAACTTGCAGAACATTTCTATGTATAATATGTCCGTATAGCTTAAACACTGTAGGCATGGCGTCAAGTTAGAAAAAGGGTAACAATTTTAAATTAGCAGCTCAAAAGTTAGTGCGGCACCATATGTTTCAATAGGGAGCGCAGTTGCCGAACAAATCGTCCTACCTCAAAAACGGTAAGTCACACAGCTTAGATACTTACATTGTACGAATCAGCACAGTTGTGTGAACATTTCAATATATAGTATGTGTATGAGCTGTTAAAACTGTAGGCATAGCGACAAAGGGTAAAAATTTAAAATAAGCAGCTCAAAAGTTAGAGTGCGGTGCCATATGTTTCAATAGGGAGCGCAGTTCCCGAACAAATTGTCATACAGTGAAAACTATAAGTCACACAGCTTAGATACTTACATTGTATGAATCAGCACAGTTGTGTGAACATATATAATGTGTGTGAGCTTTCAAAACGGTAGGAGTGCCAGCAGTTTACAAAATGCGTGTATATGTTTTCCAAGCAGGAAGATTTTCGGTGATCGACGTCACGCACGCGGAAGTAGTCTAAAGTTTGCTGCGCTCGCCAGCTCTCCCTTGTTTTATACAGTTTTCCTCACTTGTATACCATATCTCCGCGTTTAAAACTGCGCACTAACATTGGCGGTACACAATAATTCAAATTTTTTGGGGATCCGACGCTTGGACATCGAGCCCCAAGTCTAGATCAAACAGCTACGCTGCCGCAGCTAGCCGCGGCTAGCCAACCCCAACCAGCTCCTGACTGGGATAGCCTATTAGCCAACAGGGGACAGCCGTCCCCTGCCTTTCCAGTACCAACCCAACACACCGGAGGCCGTGCCTTGCTCCCAGTAGATCGCGTGAGTATTACCAGCACTACTAGGTAAGTAGCCCCCACTCTCCCGGCTAGCACTGCTAGTTAGCAGCCCCCACTACCCCTGCTAGCACGGCTAAGTAAATAGCCCTACCTCCCCGTTAGCATTACTACGTAAATAGCACTCCCTCTCCCCGCTAGCATCGCAGGTTCATTGCTTTTTTCCAGTTTTATCCACCTGCATACCAAACCTCCATTCTCAAAATCGCGCATTAATATTGGTGGTACCTGAGAGTCCGACGTCTGGATCTCGAGGTCTGTTGTCTTGGTTTTTGTTTGTTCTTCAGTTTGCTGAGCGGGATTTACAAGCCAGCAGCTGAGCCTTGCATTAGCAAGTAGACTAAGGTTGTAGTCCTCTGGTTTTCGGTCGTTCCACAGTTTGCTGAGCGGGATTTACAAGCCAGCAGCTGAGCCTTGCGTTAGCAAGTAGATTAAGGTTGTTGTCCTCTGGTTTTCGTTCATTTCACAGTTTGCTGAGCGGGATTTAAAAGCCAGCAGCTGAGCCTTGCTTTTAGCAAGTAGATTTAGTTTGTTGTCTTCTGGTTTTGTTTGTTAACAGTTTGCTGAGCCGGATTTACAAGCCAGCAGCTGAACCTTGCTTTTAGCAAGTAGATTGGGTTGATTGTCCTCTGGTTTTCGTTGGTCCTACAGCTTGCTGAGCGTTGTTTTGCTCAAGCCAGCAGCTGAGCCCTGCTTTTAGCAAATAGATTGGCGGTTTTATCCTCTTATTTTAATTCCGCAATTATTTTAACAAGTCTTGCGATGGCTCCACACCCTCCCGCCCCTAACTGCTCGGGTTGCCTCCAGCGTAGCCAAAAAATCTCAGAGTTGGAAGGTAGGATCTCTACTCTACACTCTATACATCAAGTCGAAGATCTCCTGGACTCACTGCGACCCGACCCAGATGTCGACGTCCAGCCTCCCACTGTTCCACCGTCGGCGACATCCGGGGGTGGAGATGTGGATTTTAGTTTCCTCCTGAGTGAGAAATCCTGGCCCAGACTCAGTGCCAGACCCAAGCATTCAAGCCCCACCCCTTGGACCACTGTTAGGAGGAAACGAGAAAGGGAAACCTCCAGGGTCCCCTCCCAACCCTCCGACGACGACACACTCCAACTGAGGAATAGCTTTGCTTTACTGGCCGAGCCTGTACCCAAGAGGTCCAAGGATACTAGCATCAGCTCCTCGTCCAGGCTCTCTGCTACTGGGGCTCATTTCACACCCTGCCCTACTCAGTACCATACCCATACTCCGCAGCCCACCCACACCTCTCTGGTTGGTGAGCGGCGTAATAGCCAGGCTAATAAGCCTGCTCCCCGGCCTGAGCATAGCCCAGTCCACCGAGGGGACCCCCGGCCCCCACCCTCTACCACTTGGCCTTCAGGTGTGAGGCAGCAAAGGAAGTCCCCTAAGCCCAGTGGGCCCGCCACTGATCCCGCCCCTCCATCTGTGCTCGTCATCGGATCTTCCATGGTGCGCCATGTAGTGGTCCCGAAAGCCCGGACCTGCTGCTTCCCAGGAGCTAAGGTCTCGGACATCAGGACTGTTGTCCCATCACTCCTCGCAGATAATCCCCTGGCCTCATACATTATCATCCATGTCGGAACAAATGACATCAAGCTCCAGCAGTCTGAGCGGCTGAAGGAGGATTTCAAGGTCCAGAATGCTGCTGCACGCCTCCTGACTGGAACCAAGAAGCGGGACCACATCACACCGGTGCTGGCCTCCCTCCACTGGCTTCCTGTTCGCTTCAGGATTGATTTTAAAATCTTAATGTTTATTTTTAAGGCTCTACATGGTTTGGCCCCCCACTATCTGGCTGAACTGATTCAAGTTCGTGCGACATCTAGAACCCTGAGGTCCTCCTCCGAGACTCTTTTAATAGTCCCTAGATCGAGACTTAAGACCAAGGGTGACCGAGCTTTTGCAGTGGCTGGCCCAAAGCTCTGGAACAGCCTCCCTCCACACATTAGACACGCACAGAACCTAGGGCTCTTTAAGTCTCAGCTTAAAGCGCACTTGTTTTCACTGGCTTTTGAGGCCTGATAGCCTACATCCCCTGTCCTGTTTTGTGTCCTGTCCTTTTATTGTTCTGTGATTATGTGCACTTTATTCTGTTTTTGTTTTAGTTTATTTTATATATTGTACAGCACTTTGGTGCAACCTCGGTTGATTTTAAACGTGCTTTATAAATAAAGTTGACCTTGACCTTGACCTGATCTCCACTGCTCAGGCGTCAGGAAAGACCTGCATCATCTCTGGCCCGTTCTCCTCCCCCCGATATGGTGATGCCAAATATAGTAGGATCTGTCAGCTCCACATCTGGCTGAAAGGCTACTGCTGCCAGTTGAAGCTTCCCTTCATAGATCATTTCACCACTTTCTTAAACCGCTCGGACCTCTTCGCCAGGGACGGCCTTCATCCTAGTAGGTCAGGTGCCCGTCTGCTCAGTATGAATATGGACCTGACGCTGAGATCTTCCAGCGTCTGATGTGGGGTTAGCCCGACCCGTCTCAACCACCCTACTGCCAAACATATACCTCCTGTACCCGGGGGTCGGGCTACACCAGCTCCATCTCACCAGTGCCCCATCACCATAGACCTTGATTCCCTGCCCCTCACTGAGACCTGGCATAGCGACGTCTATATTTTTATAAACAAATTCTGCCCACCTGAATATGCCATTCAGCGAATTATCTCCCACCGCACCCCTAGTACCATAATGAAACAGTCAGGTGGATCTAATATAAAAAACCTGATATCAGGTCCAGTGAATATACCATCCAGGCCTACTAGTCAGGCGAGCCAGCCCTTCTTTCCGGAAGCTATTTCAATGGCGATTCTAAATGTCAGGTCCCTACCAAGCAAAACTTTTCTCATTAATATTATATGTGAACGTAAACTAGACTGTATGTTCCTAACTGCAACCTGGCTAAATATAAATGGATCAGCAGCCCTCATTGAAGCCTCTCCTCCTAACTACAGCTTTTTTCAATCTATCAGAAGTGGGAAAAAAAGGTGGAGGAACAGCCACCATAGCTAAAGATGCCCTCAGCTGCAGGACCATCTCCTTTGATGATTTCGCCTCTTTTGAATACCACGCTATTGTCCTGAAATGCCAGCCCCCAATTCTGGCAGTAACCGTGTATAGGCCTCCCAAACAATGCCCTGCCTTCTCTACAGAATTTTCAGAACTCCTGTCCATCATCCATACAAATTATGATAAGATTATCATCATTGGAGATTTCAACATACACGTAGACACTGAGGCGGACTCGAAAGCTAGGGACTTTATCAACCTCCTAAACTCCATGGATTTTACCCAACATATCTCTGAGCCAACTCACAACCGCGGCCACACCCTTGATCTAGTGATTACTAAGGGCCTGACTATCACTGTTTCCTCTATTAGTGACCTCGCCCTCTCCGACCATTTCTGTATCTTCTTCACTGCATTAGTTCCTAAAGTCAAAAGTAATACTGAGTGCTTTATAAAGAAACGTTATCTTACCTCCGCAGTAGCCGATAGTTTTAGAGAATGATGACCACAAACAATTTATCAACTCCAGAAGTGGGGCCCTTAGGAACTATTGAAGACCTGGCAACCACCTTTAACACCAGAGTAAGGGCAGCCTTGGATTCTGTAGCACCTATTAAACTGAAAAGGATCACAACCAATAATAAAGCCCCATGGCGAAATGAGGAAACATATCAACTAAAGAGAACCTGCAGAAGTTCTGAGCGTATATGGCGAAAAACCAAGCTACAGGTCCACCATGATATTCTCAAAGATCATCTCTCTGCTTTTAATAAAGCAATAAGAAATGCAAGGAAAGACCACTTCTCAAAATTGATATCTATCAACCGAAATAATTCAAGAGTGCTCTTCTCAACAATTGATAGCCTAATAAACCCTGCCGTAAAAACACTTGATAACCTGCTCTCTACCTCCAAATGTGAGGAATTTGCAGCTTACTTCAGAGATAAGATTATGAATATTAGGAGGAATATCACTCAGGAAAGGCCATGCATCCCGTTCACAGATCCTCTCCCTCCATGTAATGGACATATGAGCCTGTTTACACTGATGGACACAGAAATGTTGAGAAAAGTAGTATCCAAACTCAAAACCTCCACATGCCTGCTGGATCCCATCCCCACCGATTTTTTCAAAACTATTTTTGACTCTGTATCCTATGACATTTTATCCATTGTTAATGACTCCCTATCTACAGGTGTCTTCCCACCAATACTTAAAACTGCTCTGGTGAGACCCGTACTGAAGAAAAACAACTTAGACACTTCAGTTTTTAGCAATTTTAGACCAATCTCCAACCTTCCCTTTTTGAGTACAATTCTGGAAAAAATTGTTTTCAAACAGATTAATGATTTCCTAGCTACAAGTTGTACCCTTGACCTTTCCAGTCCGGCTTCCGTGCCCACCATAGCACAGAGACGGCATTAGTCAAAGTTGTAAATGACCTCAGAATTAATGCTGACTCCAAAGAGCTTTCTGTTCTTGTCCTCCTGGACCTGAGTGCAGCCTTTGATACTATAGATCATGCAATCCTCATCGAAAGACTGGAAAAGTGGGTTGGCCTCTCTGGTCCAGTCCTAAATTGGCTTAAGACCTATCTAACCGGTCGTGATTTCTTTGTTGCCCTCGGTGAATATAGCTCAAGAAAGATCCCTATGACCTGTGGGGTGCCCCAAGGATCGATCCTAGGACCTCTACTCTTCAGCTTGTACATGCTGCCCCTTGGCAGTGTCATCAGGAGGCACAATATTAGCTACCATAGCTACGCAGATGATACTCAACTTTATATTTCCGTAACACCCAGTAACTACAGCTTGGTTGACTGCCTTGTCAAGTGTATTACAGATATAAATGTATGGATGTCACATAATTTCCTCCAACTAAACCAGGACAAAACAGAAGTACTGATCATTGGAGAAAAAGCTGAAAGAGAGAAACTAGCTGCACACCTAAAAACTCTGGAAATTGACACCAATTGCCAGGCTTAAAACCTAGGTGTCATACTTGACTCAGATCTTAATTTCGAAAACAACATCAAGAATATTACAAAGACATCCTTTTACCACCTAAGGAACATTGCCAAGGTGCAACCCTTTCTCTCTCAGGCTGACACCAAAAGATTAATGCATGCTTTCATCACAAGCAGGCTGGACTACTGCAATGCTCTACTATCAGGCCTACCAAAGAAAGCAATCTCTAAGCTACAAATAATACAGAATGCTGCAGCAAGAGTCCTCACTAAGACTAGACGAAGGGCACACATCACACCAGCATTAAAATCACTACACTGGTTACCAGTCAACTCTAGAATAGACTTTAAAATACTATTACTAGTCTATAAATCTCTCCACAGTCACTCACCAGAATATATTTCAGACATGCTTGTTAATTAAGTACATGCCAAACAGACCACTTAGATCCTCAGGCACTGACCTTTAACAGTTCCAAAAGCCAGGACCAAGAAACATGGAGAGGCAGCTTTTAGTTTCTATGCCCCCAACCTCTGGAACACCCTACCGGAGTGCCTAAGAAGGGCTGAAACAACGGAGGTCTTCAAGCGAGACCTCAAGACGTACCTTTTCGACCTAGCCTACAATCACTAGCTAGGACCTTGAGATACAGAAAGGCAGCCTCAAACCTACCTGTGAATCCTCTGTATACATTGATATTTGTCCTGCTATGCAATGTATGTATATCAAGTAGTGTACAGAAGCTGGTTATCCTGAAACAGGCTTGTTCTGACTGTTGTGTTGCTTCAATGACTCAGTGTGCTACTAACCGTTTTCTGTCTCCCCTAGTGTCTCTCTCTCTCCCTCCTATCCTCTAACCAGGTCCAGTGTCAGCTGCGGAGCTGTGGATATCGTAGTATTTAGTACACACACACACACACGTACACACAAGACACACATCAGTCCACATCCGGCTTAGGCCTGGACCTGATGCTCTTAGCCTTTCTTGCTCCGAAAACTTAATTTAAACTTAATTTAATATTATTTATTGTTCTTTAAATGTTCTTAGCCATTAGACAAATATATTCCAGGAGCCTGCCCCAGGTTGCCTGTTTCAATATCTGTGTGGTCTGAATGGCTCTACGTGCTACTAACCCTGCTCTGCCTTCCCTCTGCTTTCCCTCTCCCTAGTGCCTCTCTCTCTCCCTCCTATCTTCTAACCAGGTCCAGTGGATGCCCCACTGTCACCAGCAGACCTCACGAAGTCCGATAGATACCCCTGTGTCTACTGTGGATGATGTAGCATGTCCGTAGAATATTCTTTCTCCTATGATGCTTTTAGCCTCTCTCACTCTGAAATGTAATTCAATGCAATGTATTGCTTCATAAATGTTCTTAGCCGGTAGACAAACATACTCCTGGAGCTTGCTCGATCGCCTCGTTGAGAGGGGTCAGGGAAGAATTTTTACAGCTCACTTATCTGGCCCCCGGGTGATTAGTGTTTTTTTGCTTCCCTCTGGAATATGTAGAGAGTGGGTCGTATGCCCACCTCCCTTGTTCTCTGTAAAGCGCATTGTGTTGCCTCTGGGTATGAAATGCGCTATACAAATAAAGCTTTGATTGATTGATTGATTGATTTCACCTACAGTCCTCCACTCTACCAACTGAGCCATCTAAGGACTGACCACTTGATCAGCTTACCTTAATTTGCCTATATTGGTTGGGCAGGTCAAACGTGTACATTGAGGCAGATTACAAATGACTGTACAGTACTCTAAAGGAGCAGCCATGTTGCTTTGTCCTTTTTAAAAGGTCCTGCAATAGTCCAGCGATGTCCTGGAGATGCCGAGGATTGAACTCGGGGCCTCATACATGCAAAGCATGCGCTCTACCACTGAGCTACATCCCCAAGTGCTGTGGGGCAACTGCTATCAGAGCACTAGGGGAAGGAGTTCAGGAAATGCTCTTTGCTCCACTGGCAAGAGAGTGTTGCACACCAGCAAGAAAAAAAGCCCCCATCGAAGGCCATACACTGGTAGCACATTAGTCCCTGATGCTGTAAGGCAATTGCTACCAGAGTACAAGGGGAATAAGTTTAGGAAATGCTTTTCGCCCAACTGGGAAGAGAGCATGGCACACCAGCAAAAGAAAAAAGCCCCCATCAAAGGCCACACACTAGCAGCATATCAGTCCCTGATGGTCTAGTGGTTAGGATTCGGCGCTCTCACCGGCTCGGGTTCGATTCCCAGTCAGGGAACTCTTTAGAGTAGACAAAACCTGTTGTAATTACTGCCAAAAAGAAGCTTATTTCTGTGGGCCCAACCAACACAAAAACACTTCCTACTTCCAACCAGATTTGAATGAGCGACCTAAAGATTACTGCCTTGCAGACTACATTTCACCTACAGTCCTCCACTCTACCAACTGAGCCATCTAAGGACTGACCACTTGATCAGCTTACCTTCATTTGCCTATATTGGTTGGGCAGGTCAAACGTGTACATTGAGGCAGATTACAAATGACTGTACAGTAGGAGCAGCCATGTTGCTTTGTCCTTTTTAAAAGGTCCTGCAATAGTCCAGCGATGTTCTGGAGATGCCGAGGGTTGAACTCGGGGCCTCATACATGCAAAGCATGCGCTCTACCACTGAGCTACATCCCCAAGTACTGAGGGGCAATTGCTATCAGAGCACTAGGGGAAGAAGTTCAGGAAATGCTCTTTGCTCCACTGGCAAGAGAGTGTGGCACACCAGCAAGAAAAAAAGCCCCCATCGAAGGCCATACACTGGTAGCACATTAGTCCCTGATGCTGTAAGGCAATTGCTACCAGAGTACAAGGGGAATAAGTTTAGGAAATGCTTTTCGCCCAACTGGGAAGAGAGCGTGGCACACCAGCAAAAGAAAAAAGCCCCCATCAAAGGCCACACACTAGCAGCACATCAGTCCCTGATGGTCTAGTGGTTAGGATTCGGCGTTCTCACTGCTGCGGCCAGGGTTCGATTCCCGGGCAGGGATCTCTTTAGAGGAGTAGACAAAACCTGCTGTAATTACTGCCAAAAAGAAGCTTATTTCTGTGGGCCCAACCAACACAAAAACACTTCTTGCTTCCAGACAGATTTGAATGAGCGACCTAAGGATTACTGCCTTGCAGACTCCATTTCACCTACAGTCCTCCACTCTACCAACTGAGCCATCTAAGGACTGGCCACTTGATCAGCTTACCTATATTGGTTGGGCAGCTCAAACGTGTACATTGAGGCAGATTACAAATGACTGTACAGTACTCTAAAGGAGCAGCCATGTTGCTTTGTCCTTTTTAAAAGGTCCTGCAATAGTCCAGCGATGTCCTGGAGATGCCGAGGATTGAACTCGGGGCCTCATATATGCAAAGCATGCGCTCTACCACTGAGCTACATCCCCAAGTGCTGTGTGCCAATTGCTATCAGAGCACTAGGGGAAGAAGTTCAGGAAATGCTCTTTGCTCCACTGGCAAGAGAGTGTGGCACACCAGCAAGAAAAAAAGCCCCCATCGAAGGCCATACTTTGGTAGCACATTAGTCCCTGATGCTGTAAGGCAATTGCTACCAGTGTACAAGGGGAATAAGTTTAGGAAATGCTTTTTGCCCAACTGGGAAGAGAGCGTGGCACACCAGCAAAAGAAAAAAGCCCCCATCAAAGGCCACACACTAGCAGCACATCAGTCCCTGATGGTCTAGTGGTTAGGTTTTGGCGTTCTCACCGCCGCGGCCCGGGTTCGATTCCCGGTCAGGGAACTCTTTAGAGGAGTAGACAAAACCTGCTGTAATTACTGCCAAAAAGAAGCTTATTTCTGTGGGCCCAACCAACACAAAAACACTTCCTGCTTCCAGACAGATTTGAATGAGCGACCTAAGGATTACTGCCTTGCAGACTACATTTCACCTACAGTCCTCCACTCTACCAACTGAGCCATCTAAGGACTGACCACTTGATCAGCTTACCTTCATTTGCCTATATTGGTTGGGCAGGTCAAACGTGTACATTGAGGCAGATTACAAATGACTGTACAGTACTCTAAAGGAGCAGCCATGTTGCTTTGTCCTTTTTAAAAGGTCCTGCAATAGTCCAGCGATGTCCTGGAGATGCCGAGGATTGAACTCGGGGCCTCATACATGCAAAGCATGCACTCTACCACTGAGCTACATCCCCAAGTGCTGTGGGGCAACTGCTATCAGAACACTAGGGGAAGAAGTTAAGGAAATGCTCTTTGCTCCACTGGCAAGAGAGTGTGGCACACCAGTAAGAAAAAAAGCCCCCATCGAAGGCCATACACTGGTAGCACATTAGTCCCTGATGCTGTAAGGCAATTGCTACCAGAGTACAAGGGGAATAAGTTTAGGAAATGCTTTTCGCCCAACTGGGAAGAGAGCATGGCACACCAGCAAAAGAAAAAAGCCCCCATCAAAGGCCACACGCTAGCAGCATAAAAGTCCCTGATGGTCTAGTGGTTAGGATTCGGCGCTCTCACTGCCGCGGCACGGGTTCGATTCCCGGTCAGGGAACTCTTTAGAGGAGTAGACAAGACCTGCTGTAATTACTGCCAAAAATAAGCTTATTTCTGTGGGCCCAACCAACACAAAAACACTTCCTGCTTCCAGACAGATTTGAATGAGCGACCTAAGGATTACTGCCTTGCAGACTGCATTTCACCTACAGTCCTCCACTCTACCAACTGAGCCATCTAAGGACTGACCACTTGATCAGCTTACCTTCATTTGCCTATATTGGTTGGGCAGGTCAAACGTGTACATTGAGGCAGATTACAAATGACTGTACAGTACTCTAAAGGAGCACCCATGTTGCTTTGTCCTTTTTAAAAGGTACTGCAATAGTCCAGCGATGTCCCTGAGATGGCGAGGACTGAACTCGGGGCCTCATACATGCAAAGCATGCGCTCTACCACTGAGCTACATCCCCAAGTGCTGTGGGGCAATTGCTATCAGAGCACTAGGGGAAGAAGTTCAGGAAATGCTCTTTGCTCCACTGGCAAGAGAGTGTGGCACACCAGCAAGAAAAAAAGCCGCCATCGAAGGCCATACTTTGGTAGCACATTAGTCCCTGATGCTGTAAGGCAATTGCTACCAGAGTACAAGGGGAATAAGTTTAGGAAATGCTTTTCGCCCAACTGGGAAGAGAGCATGGCACACCAGCAAAAGAAAAAAGCCCCCATCAAAGGCCACACACTAGCAGCACATCAGTCCCTGATGGTCTGGTGGTTAGGATTCGGCGCTCTCACCGCCGCGGTCGGATTCGATTCCCGGTCAGGGAACTCTTTAGAGGAGTAGACAAAACCTGCTGTAATTACTGCCAAAAAGAAGCTTATTTCTGTGGGCCCAACCAACACAAAAACACTTCCTACTACCAGCCAGATTTGAATGAGCGACCTAAGGATTACTGCCTTGCAGACTACATTTCACCTACAGTCCTCCACTCTACCAACTGAGCCATCTAAGGACTGACCACTTCATCAGCTTACCTTAATTTGCCTATATTGGTTGGGCAGGTCAAACGTGTACATTGAGGCAGATTACAAATGACTGTACAGTACTCTAAAGGATCAGCCATGTTGCTTTGTCCTTTTTAAAAGGTCCTGCAATAGTCCAGCGATGTCCTGGAGATGCCGAGGATTGAACTCGGGGCCTCATACATGCAAAGCATGCACTCTACCACTGAGCTACATCCCCAAGTGCTGTGGGGTAACTGCTATCAGAGCACTAGGGGAATAAGTTTAGGAAATACTTTTCGCCCAACTGGGAAGAGAGCGTGGCACACCAGCAAAAGAAAAAAGCCCCCATCGAAGGCCATACACTGGTAGCACATTAGTCCCTGATGCTGTAAGGCAATTGCTAGCAGAGTACAAGGGGAATAAGTTTAGGAAATGCTTTTCGCCCAACTGGGAAGAGAGCATGGCACACCAGCAAAAGAAAAAAGCCCCCATCAAAGGCCACACACTAGCAGCACATCAGTCCCTGATGGTCTGGTGGTTAGGATTCGGCGCTCTCACCGCCGCGGTCGGATTCGATTCCCGGTCAGGGAACTCTTTAGAGGAGTAGACAAAACCTGCTGTAATTACTGCCAAAAAGAAGCTTATTTCTGTGGGCCCAACCAACACAAAAACACTTCCTACTTCCAGCCAGATTTGAATGAGCGACCTAAGGATTACTGCCTTGCAGACTACATTTCACCTACAGTCCTCCACTCTACCAACTGAGCCATCTAAGGACTGATCACTTGATCAGCTTACCTTCATTTGCCTATATTGGTTGGGCAGGTCAAATGTGTACATTGAGGCAGATTACAAATGACTGTACAGTACTCTAAAGGAGCAGCCATGTTGCTTTGTCCTTTTTAAAAGGTCCTGCAATAGTCCAGCGATGTCCTGGAGATGACCAGGATTGAACTTGGGGCCTCATACATGCAAAGCATGCGCTCTACCACTGAGCTACATCCCCAAGTGCTGTGGGGTAATTGCTATCAGAGCACTAGGGGAAGAAGTTCAGGAAATGCTCTTTGCTCCACTGGCAAGAGAGTGTGGCACACCAGCAAGAAAAAAAGCCCCCATCGAAGGCCATACACTGATAGCACATTAGTCCCTGATGTTGTAAGGCAATTGCTACCAGAGTACAAGGGGAATAAGTTCAGGAAATGCTTTTTGCCCAACTGGGAAGAGAGCGTGGCACACCAGCAAAAGAAAAAAGCCCCCATCAAAGGCCACACACTAGCAGCACATCAGTCCCTAAGGGTCTAGTGGTTAGGATTCGGCGCTCTCACCGCCGCGGCCTGTGTTCGATTCCCGGTCAGGGATCTCTTTAGAGGAGTAGACAAAACCTGCTGTAATTACTGCCAAAAAGAAGCTTATTTCTGTGGGCCCAACCAACACAAAAACACTTCTTGCTTCCAGACAGATTTGAATGAGCGACCTAAGGATTACTGCCTTGCAGACTCCATTTCACCTACAGTCCTCCACTCTACCAACTGAGCCATCTAAGGACTGGCCACTTGATCAGCTTACCTATATTGGTTGGGCAGCTCAAACGTGTACATTGAGGCAGATTACAAATGACTGTACAGTACTCTAAAGGAGCAGCCATGTTGCTTTGTCCTTTTTAAAAGGTCCTGCAATAGTCCAGCGATGTCCTGGAGATGCCGAGGATTGAACTCGGGGCCTCATATATGCAAAGCATGCGCTCTACCACTGAGCTACATCCCCAAGTGCTGTGTGCCAATTGCTATCAGAGCACTAGGGGAAGAAGTTCAGGAAATGCTCTTTGCTCCACTGGCAAGAGAGTGTGGCACACCAGCAAGAAAAAAAGCCCCCATCGAAGGCCATACTTTGGTAGCACATTAGTCCCTGATGCTGTAAGGCAATTGCTACCAGTGTACAAGGGGAATAAGTTTAGGAAATGCTTTTTGCCCAACTGGGAAGAGAGCGTGGCACACCAGCAAAAGAAAAAAGCCCCCATCAAAGGCCACACACTAGCAGCACATCAGTCCCTGATGGTCTAGTGGTTAGGTTTTGGCGTTCTCACCGCCGCGGCCCGGGTTCGATTCCCGGTCAGGGAACTCTTTAGAGGAGTAGACAAAACCTGCTGTAATTACTGCCAAAAAGAAGCTTATTTCTGTGGGCCAAACCAACACAAAAACACTTCCTGCTTCCAGACAGATTTGAATGAGCGACCTAAGGATTACTGCCTTGCAGACTACATTTCACCTACAGTCCTCCACTCTACCAACTGAGCCATCTAAGGACTGACCACTTGATCAGCTTACCTTCATTTGCCTATATTGGTTGGGCAGGTCAAACGTGTACATTGAGGCAGATTACAAATGACTGTACAGTACTCTAAAGGAGCAGCCATGTTGCTTTGTCCTTTTTAAAAGGTCCTGCAATAGTCCAGCGATGTCCTGGAGATGCCGAGGATTGAACTCGGGGCCTCATACATGCAAAGCATGCACTCTACCACTGAGCTACATCCCCAAGTGCTGTGGGGCAACTGCTATCAGAACACTAGGGGAAGAAGTTAAGGAAATGCTCTTTGCTCCACTGGCAAGAGAGTGTGGCACACCAGTAAGAAAAAAAGCCCCCATCGAAGGCCATACACTGGTAGCACATTAGTCCCTGATGCTGTAAGGCAATTGCTACCAGAGTACAAGGGGAATAAGTTTAGGAAATGCTTTTCGCCCAACTGGGAAGAGAGCATGGCACACCAGCAAAAGAAAAAAGCCCCCATCAAAGGCCACACGCTAGCAGCATATCAGTCCCTGATGGTCTAGTGGTTAGGATTCGGCGCTCTCACTGCCGCGGCACGGGTTCGATTCCCGGTCAGGGAACTCTTTAGAGGAGTAGACAAGACCTGCTGTAATTACTGCCAAAAATAAGCTTATTTCTGTGGGCCCAACCAACACAAAAACACTTCCTGCTTCCAGACAGATTTGAATGAGCGACCTAAGGATTACTGCCTTGCAGACTGCATTTCACCTACAGTCCTCCACTCTACCAACTGAGCCATCTAAGGACTGACCACTTGATCAGCTTACCTTCATTTGCCTATATTGGTTGGGCAGGTCAAACGTGTACATTGAGGCAGATTACAAATGACTGTACAGTACTCTAAAGGAGCACCCATGTTGCTTTGTCCTTTTTAAAAGGTACTGCAATAGTCCAGCGATGTCCCTGAGATGGCGAGGACTGAACTCGGGGCCTCATACATGCAAAGCATGCGCTCTACCACTGAGCTACATCCCCAAGTGCTGTGGGGCAATTGCTATCAGAGCACTAGGGGAAGAAGTTCAGGAAATGCTCTTTGCTCCACTGGCAAGAGAGTGTGGCACACCAGCAAGAAAAAAAGCCGCCATCGAAGGCCATACTTTGGTAGCACATTAGTCCCTGATGCTGTAAGGCAATTGCTACCAGAGTACAAGGGGAATAAGTTTAGGAAATGCTTTTCGCCCAACTGGGAAGAGAGCATGGCACACCAGCAAAAGAAAAAAGCCCCCATCAAAGGCCACACACTAGCAGCACATCAGTCCCTGATGGTCTGGTGGTTAGGATTCGGCGCTCTCACCGCCGCGGTCGGATTCGATTCCCGGTCAGGGAACTCTTTAGAGGAGTAGACAAAACCTGCTGTAATTACTGCCAAAAAGAAGCTTATTTCTGTGGGCCCAACCAACACAAAAACACTTCCTACTACCAGCCAGATTTGAATGAGCGACCTAAGGATTACTGCCTTGCAGACTACATTTCACCTACAGTCCTCCACTCTACCAACTGAGCCATCTAAGGACTGACCACTTCATCAGCTTACCTTAATTTGCCTATATTGGTTGGGCAGGTCAAACGTGTACATTGAGGCAGATTACAAATGACTGTACAGTACTCTAAAGGATCAGCCATGTTGCTTTGTCCTTTTTAAAAGGTCCTGCAATAGTCCAGCGATGTCCTGGAGATGCCGAGGATTGAACTCGGGGCCTCATACATGCAAAGCATGCACTCTACCACTGAGCTACATCCCCAAGTGCTGTGGGGTAACTGCTATCAGAGCACTAGGGGAATAAGTTTAGGAAATACTTTTCGCCCAACTGGGAAGAGAGCGTGGCACACCAGCAAAAGAAAAAAGCCCCCATCGAAGGCCATACACTGGTAGCACATTAGTCCCTGATGCTGTAAGGCAATTGCTAGCAGAGTACAAGGGGAATAAGTTTAGGAAATGCTTTTCGCCCAACTGGGAAGAGAGCATGGCACACCAGCAAAAGAAAAAAGCCCCCATCAAAGGCCACACACTAGCAGCACATCAGTCCCTGATGTTCTGGTGGTTAGGATTCGGCGCTCTCACCGCCGCGGTCGGATTCGATTCCCGGTCAGGGAACTCTTTAGAGGAGTAGACAAAACCTGCTGTAATTACTGCCAAAAAGAAGCTTATTTCTGTGGGCCCAACCAACACAAAAACACTTCCTACTTCCAGCCAGATTTGAATGAGCGACCTAAGGATTACTGCCTTGCAGACTACATTTCACCTACAGTCCTCCACTCTACCAACTGAGCCATCTAAGGACTGATCACTTGATCAGCTTACCTTCATTTGCCTATATTGGTTGGGCAGGTCAAATGTGTACATTGAGGCAGATTACAAATGACTGTACAGTACTCTAAAGGAGCAGCCATGTTGCTTTGTCCTTTTTAAAAGGTCCTGCAATAGTCCAGCGATGTCCTGGAGATGCCCAGGATTGAACTTGGGGCCTCATACATGCAAAGCATGCGCTCTACCACTGAGCTACATCCCCAAGTGCTGTGGGGTAATTGCTATCAGAGCACTAGGGGAAGAAGTTCAGGAAATGCTCTTTGCTCCACTGGCAAGAGAGTGTGGCACACCAGCAAGAAAAAAAGCCCCCATCGAAGGCCATACACTGATAGCACATTAGTCCCTGATGTTGTAAGGCAATTGCTACCAGAGTACAAGGGGAATAAGTTCAGGAAATGCTTTTTGCCCAACTGGGAAGAGAGCGTGGCACATCAGCAAAAGAAAAAAGCCCCCATCAAAGGCCACACACTAGCAGCACATCAGTCCCTGGTGGTCTAGTGGTTAGGATTCTGCGCTCTCACCGCCGCGGCCCTTGTTCGATTCCCGGTCAGGAAACTCTTTAGAGGAGTAGACAAAACCTGCTGTAATTACTGCCAAAAAGTAGCTTATTTCTGTGTGCCCAACCAACACAAAAACACTTCCTACTTCCAACCAGATTTGAATGAGCGACCTAAGGATTACTGCCTTGCAGACTACATTTAACCTACAGTCCTCCACTCTACCAACTGAGCCATCTAAGTACTGTCCACTTGATCAGCTTACCTATATTGGTTGGGCAGGTCAAACGTGTACATTGAGGCAGATTACAAATGACTGTACAGTACTCTAAAGGAGCAGCCATGTTGCTTTGTCCTTTTTAAAAGGTCCTGCAATAGTCCAGCGATGTCCTGGAGATGCCGAGGATTGAACTCGGGGCCTCATACATGAGTACCAGAGTACAAGGGGAAAAGTTTAGGAAATGCTTTTCGCCCAACTGGGAAGAGAGCGTGGCACAGCAGCAAAAGAAAAAAGCCCCCATCAAAGGCCACACACTAGCAGCACATCAGTCCCTGATGGTCTGGTGGTTAGGATTCGGCGCTCTCACCGCTGCGGCCCGGGTTCGATTCCCGGTCAGGGGACTCTTTAGAGGAGTAGACAAAACCTGCTGTAATTACTGCCAAAAAGAAGCTTATTTCTGTGGGCCCAACCAACACAAAAACACTTCCTACTTCCAGCCAGATTTGAATGAGCGACCTAAGGATTACTGCCTTGCAGACTACATTTCACCTACAGTCCTCCACTCTACCAACTGAGCCATTTAAGTACTGTCCACTTGATCAGCTTACCTTAATTTGCCTATATTGGTTGGGCAGGTCAAACGTGTACATTGAGGCAGATTACAAATGACTGTACAGTACTCTAAAGGAGCAGCCATGTTGCTTTGTCCTTTTTAAAAGGTCCTGCAATTGTCCAGCGATGTCCTGGAGATGCCCAGGATTGAACGCAGGGCCTCATGTATGCAAAGCATGCGCTCTACCACTGAGCTACATCCCCAAGTGCTGTGGGGCAACTGCTATCAGAGCACTGGGGGAAGAAGTTCAGGAAATGCTCTTTGCTCCACTGGCAAGAGAGTGTGGCACACCAGCAAGAAAAAAAGCCCCCATCGAAGGCCATACACTGGTAGCACATTAGTCCCTGATGCTGTAAGGCAATTGCTACCAGAGTACAAGGGGAATAAGTTTAGGAAATGCTTATCGCCCAACTGGGAAGAGAGCATGGCACACCAGCAAAAGAAAAAAGCCCCCATCAAAGGCCACACACTAGCAGCACATCAGTCCTTGATGGTCTGGTGGTTAGGATTCGGCGCTCTCACCGCCGCGGTCGGATTCGATTCCCGGTCAGGGAACTCTTTAGAGGAGTAGACAAAACCTGCTGTAATTACTGCCAAAAAGAAGCTTATTTCTGTGGGCCCAACCAACACAAAAACACTTCCTACTTCCAGCCAGATTTGAATGAGCGACCTAAGGATTACTGCCTTGCAGACTACATTTCACCTACAGTCCCCCACTCTACCAACTGAGCCATCTAAGGACTGATCACTTGATCAGCTTACCTTCATTTGCCTATATTGGTTGGGCAGGTCAAATGTGTACATTGAGGCAGATTACAAATGACTGTACAGTACTCTAAAGGAGCAGCCATGTTGCTTTGTCCTTTTTAAAAGGTCCTGCAATAGTCTAGCGATGTCCTGGAGATGCCCAGGATTGAACTTGGGGCCTCATACATGCAAAGCATGCGCTCTACCACTGAGCTACATCCCCAAGTGCTGTGGGGTAATTGCTATCAGAGCACTAGGGGAAGAAGTTCAGGAAATGCTCTTTGCTCCACTGGCAAGAGAGTGTGGCACACCAGCAAGAAAAAAAGCCCCCATCGAAGGCCATACACTGGTAGCACATTAGTCCCTGATGCTGTAAGGCAATTGCTACCAGAGTACAAGGGGAATAAGTTCAGGAAATGCTTTTTGCCCAACTGGGAAGAGAGCGTGGCACATCAGCAAAAGAAAAAAGCCCCCATCAAAGGCCACACACTAGCAGCACATCAGTCCCTGGTGGTCTAGTGGTTAGGATTCTGCGCTCTCACCGCCGCGGCCCTTGTTCGATTCCCGGTCAGGAAACTCTTTAGAGGAGTAGACAAAACCTGCTGTAATTACTGCCAAAAAGTACCTTATTTCTGTGTGCCCAACCAACACAAAAACACTTCCTACTTCCAACCAGATTTGAATGAGCGACCTAAGGATTACTGCCTTGCAGACTACATTTAACCTACAGTCCTCCACTCTACCAACTGAGCCATCTAAGTACTGTCCACTTGATCAGCTTACCTATATTGGTTGGGCAGGTCAAACGTGTACATTGAGGCAGATTACAAATGACTGTACAGTACTCTAAAGGAGCAGCCATGTTGCTTTGTCCTTTTTAAAAGGTCCTGCAATAGTCCAGCGATGTCCTGGAGATGCCGAGGATTGAACTCGGGGCCTCATACATGAGTACCAGAGTACAAGGGGAAAAGTTTAGGAAATGCTTTTCGCCCAACTGGGAAGAGAGCGTGGCACACCAGCAAAAGAAAAAAGCCCCCATCAAAGGCCACACACTAGCAGCACATCAGTCCCTGATGGTCTGGTGGTTAGGATTCGGCGCTCTCACCGCTGCGGCCCGGGTTCGATTCCCGGTCAGGGAACTCTTTAGAGGAGTAGACAAAACCTGCTGTAATTACTGCCAAAAAGAAGCTCATTTCTGTGGGCCCAACCAACACAAAAACACTTCCTACTTCCAGCCAGATTTGAATGAGCGACCTAAGGATTACTGCCTTGCAGACTACATTTCACCTACAGTCCTCCACTCTACCAACTGAGCCATCTAAGGACTGATCACTTGATCAGCTTACCTTCATTTGCCTATATTGGTTGGGCAGGTCAAACGTGTACATTGAGGCAGATTACAAATGACTGTACAGTACTCTAAAAGAGCAGCCATGTTGCTTTGTCCTTTTTAAAAGGTCCTGCAATAGTCCAGCGATGTCCTGGAGATGCCGAGGATTGAACTCGGGGCCTCATACATGCAAAGCATGCGCTCTACCACTGAGCTACATCCCCAAGTGCTGTGGGGCAACTGCTATCAGAGCACTAGGGGAATAAGTTTAGGAAATGCTTTTCGCCCAACTGGGAAGAGAGCGTGGCACACCAGCAAAAGAAAAAAGCCCCCATCAAAGGCCACACACTAGCAGCACATCAGTCCCTAAGGGTCTAGTGGTTAGGATTCGGCGCTCTCACCGCCGCGGCCCGTGTTCGATTCCCGGTCAGGGAACTCTTTAGAGGAGTAGACAAAACCTGCTGTAATTACTGCCAAAAAGAAGCTTATTTCTGTGGGCCCAACCAACACAAAAACACTTCCTACTTTCAGCCAGATTTGAATGAGCGACCTAAGGATTACTGCCTTGCAGACTACATTTCACCTACAGTCCTCCACTCTACCAACTGAGCCATCTAAGGACTGAACACTTGAACAGCTTACCTTCATTTGCCTATATTGGTTGGGCAGATCAAACGTGTACATTGAGGCAGATTACAAATGACTGTACAGTACTCTAAAGGAGCAGCCATGTTGCTTTGTCCTTTTTAAAAGGTCCTGCAATAGTCCAGCGATGTCCTGGAGATGCCGAGGTTTGAACTCGGGGCCTCATACATGCAAAGCATGCGCTCTACCACTGAGCTACATCCCCAAGTGCTGTGGGGCAACTGCTATCAGAGCACTAGGGGAAGGAGTTCAGGAAATTATCTTTGCTCCACTGGCAAGAGAGTGTGGCACACCAGCAAGAAAAAAAGCCCCCATCGAAGGCCATACACTGGTAGCACATTAGTCCCTGATGCTGTAAGGCAATTGCTACCAGAGTACAAGGGGAATAAGTTTAGGAAATGCTTTTCGCCCAACTGGTAAGAGAGCGTGGCACGCCAGCAAAAAAAAAAGCCCCCATCAAAGGCCACACACTAGCAGCACATCAGTCCCTGATGGTCTAGTGGTTAGGATTCGGCGCTCTCACTGCCGCGGCCCGGGTTCGATTCCCGGTCAGGGAACTCTTTAGAGGAGTAGACAAAACCTGCTGTAATTACTGCCAAAAAGAAGCTTATTTCTGTGGGCCCAACCAACACAAAACACTTCCTACTTCCAGCCAGATTTGAATGAGCGACCTAAGGATTACTGCCTTGCAGACTACATTTCACCTACAGTCCTCCACTCTACCAACTGAGCCATCTAAGGACTGAACACTTGATCAGCTTACCTTCATTTGCCTATATTGGTTGGGCAGGTCAAACGTGTACATTGAGGCAGATTACAAATGACTGTACAGTACTCTAAAGGAGCAGCCATGTTGCTTTGTCCTTTTTAAAAGGTCCTGCAATAGTCCAGCGATGTCCTGGAGATGCCGACGATTGAACTCGGGGCCTCATACATGCAAAGCATGCGCTCTACCACTGAGCTACATCCCAAAGTGCTGTGGGGCAACTGCTATCAGAGCACTAGGGGAATAAGTTTAGGAAATGCTTTTCGCCCAACTGGGAAGAGAGCGTGGCACACCAGCAAAAGAAAAAAGCCCCCATCAAAGGCCACACACTAGCAGCACATCAGTCCCTAAGGGTCTAGTGGTTAGGATTCGGCGCTCTCACCGCCGCGGCCTGTGTTCGATTCCCGGTCAGGGAACTCTTTAGAGGAGTAGACAAAACCTGCTGTAAAACTGCCAAAAAGAAGCTTATTTCTGTGGGCCCAACCAACACAAAAACACTTCCTACTTCCAGCCAGATTTGAATGAGCGACCTAAGGATTACTGCCTTGCAGACTACATTTCACCTACAGTCCTCCACTCTACCAACTGAGCCATCTAAGGACAGACCACTTGATCAGCTTACCTTCATTTGCCTATATTGGTTGGGCAGGTCAAACGTGTACATTGAGGCAGATTACAAATGACTGTACAGTACTCTAAAGGAGCAGCCATGTTGCTTTGTCCTTTTTAAAAGGTCCTGCAATAGTCCAGCGATGTCCTGGAGATGCCGAGGTTTGAACTCGGGGCCTCATACATGCAAAGCATGCGCTCTACCACTGAGCTACATCCCCAAGTGCTGTGGGGCAACTGCTATCAGAGCACTAGTGGAAGGAGTTCAGGAAATGGTCTTTGCTCCACTGGCAAGAGAGTGTGGCACACCAGCAAGAAAAAAAGCCCCCATCGAAGGCCATACACTGGTAGCACATTAGTCCCTGATGCTGTAAGGCAATTGCTACCAGAGTACAAGGGGAATAAGTTTAGGAAATGCTTTTCGCCCAACTGGGAAGAGAGCGTGGCACATCAGCAAAAGAAAAAAGCCCCCATCAAAGGCCACACACTAGCAGCACATCAGTCCCTGGTGGTCTAGTGGTTAGGATTCTGCGCTCTCACCGCCGCGGCCCTTGTTCGATTCCCGGTCAGGAAACTCTTTAGAGGAGTAGACAAAACCTGCTGTAATTACTGCCAAAAAGTACCTTATTTCTGTGTGCCCAACCAACACAAAAACACTTCCTACTTCCAACCAGATTTGAATGAGCGACCTAAGGATTACTGCCTTGCAGACTACATTTAACCTACAGTCCTCCACTCTACCAACTGAGCCATCTAAGTACTGTCCACTTGATCAGCTTACCTATATTGGTTGGGCAGGTCAAACGTGTACATTGAGGCAGATTACAAATGACTGTACAGTACTCTAAAGGAGCAGCCATGTTGCTTTGTCCTTTTTAAAAGGTCCTGCAATAGTCCAGCGATGTCCTGGAGATGCCGAGGATTGAACTCGGGGCCTCATACATGAGTACCAGAGTACAAGGGGAAAAGTTTAGGAAATGCTTTTCGCCCAACTGGGAAGAGAGCGTGGCACAGCAGCAAAAGAAAAAAGCCCCCATCAAAGGCCACACACTAGCAGCACATCAGTCCCTGATGGTCTGGTGGTTAGGATTCGGCGCTCTCACCGCTGCGGCCCGGGTTCGATTCCCGGTCAGGGGACTCTTTAGAGGAGTAGACAAAACCTGCTGTAATTACTGCCAAAAAGAAGCTTATTTCTGTGGGCCCAACCAACACAAAAACACTTCCTACTTCCAGCCAGATTTGAATGAGCGACCTAAGGATTACTGCCTTGCAGACTACATTTCACCTACAGTCCTCCACTCTACCAACTGAGCCATTTAAGTACTGTCCGCTTGATCAGCTTACCTTCATTTGCCTATATTGGTTGGGCAGGTCAAACGTGTACATTGAGGCAGATTACAAATGACTGTACAGTACTCTAAAGGAGCAGCCATGTTGCTTTGTCCTTTTTAAAAGGTCCTGCAATAGTCCAGCGATGTCCTGGAGATGCCCAGGATTGAACGCAGGGCCTCATATATGCAAAGCATGCGCTCTACCACTGAGCTACATCCCCAAGTGCTGTGGGGCAACTGCTATTAGAGCACTGGGGGAAGAAGTTCAGGAAATGCTCTTTGCTCCACTGGCAAGAGAGTGTGGCACACCAGCAAGAAAAAAAGCCCCCATCGAAGGCCATACACTGGTAGCACATTAGTCCCTGATGCTGTAAGGCAATTGCTACCAGAGTACAAGGGGAATAAGTTTAGGAAATGCTTTTCGCCAACTGGGAAGAGAGCGTGGCACACCAGCAAAAAAAAAAAAAGCCCCCATCAAAGGCCACACACTAGCAGCACATCAGTCCCTGATGGTCTGGTGGTTAGGATTCGGCGCTCTCACCGCCGCGGCCCGGGTTCGATTCCCGGTCAGGGAACTCTTTAGAGGAGTAGACAAAACCTGCTGTAATTACTGCCAAAAATAAGCTCATTTCTGTGGGCCCAACCAACACAAAAACACTTCCTACTTCCAGCCAGATTTGAATGAGCGACCTAAGGATTACTGCCTTGCAGACTACATTTCACCTACAGTCCTCCACTCTACCAACTGAGCCATCTAAGGACTGATCACTTGATCAGCTTACCTTCATTTGCCTATATTGGTTGGGCAGGTCAAACGTGTACATTGAGGCAGATTACAAATGACTGTACAGTACTCTAAAAGAGCAGCCATGTTGCTTTGTCCTTTTTAAAAGGTCCTGCAATAGTCCAGCGATGTCCTGGAGATGCCGAGGATTGAACTCGGGGCCTCATACATGCAAAGCATGCGCTCTACCACTGAGCTACATCCCCAAGTGCTGTGGGGCAACTGCTATCAGAGCACTAGGGGAATAAGTTTAGGAAATGCTTTTCGCCCAACTGGGAAGAGAGCGTGGCACACCAGCAAAAGAAAAAAGCCCCCATCAAAGGCCACACACTAGCAGCACATCAGTCCCTAAGGGTCTAGTGGTTAGGATTCGGCGCTCTCACCGCCGCGGCCCGTGTTCGATTCCCGGTCAGGGAACTCTTTAGAGGAGTAGACAAAACCTGCTGTAATTACTGCCAAAAAGAAGCTTATTTCTGTGGGCCCAACCAACACAAAAACACTTCCTACTTCCAGCCAGATTTGAATGAGCGACCTAAGGATTACTGCCTTGCAGACTACATTTCACCTACAGTCCTCCACTCTACCAACTGAGCCATCTAAGGACTGAACACTTGAACAGCTTACCTTCATTTGCCTATATTGGTTGGGCAGATCAAACGTGTACATTGAGGCAGATTACAAATGACTGTACAGTACTCTAAAGGAGTAGCCATGTTGCTTTGTCCTTTTTAAAAGGTCCTGCAATAGTCCAGCGATGTCCTGGAGATGCCGAGGTTTGAACTCGGGGCCTCATACATGCAAAGCATGCGCTCTACCACTGAGCTACATCCCCAAGTGCTGTGGGGCAACTGCTATCAGAGCACTAGGGGAAGGAGTTCAGGAAATGCTCTTTGCTCCACTGGCAAGAGAGTGTGGCACACCAGCAAGAAAAAAAGCCCCCATCGAAGGCCATACACTGGTAGCACATTAGTCCCTGATGCTGTAAGGCAATTGCTACCAGAGTACAAGGGGAATAAGTTTAGGAAATGCTTTTCGCCCAACTGGTAAGAGAGCGTGGCACGCCAGCAAAAAAAAAAGCCCCCATCAAAGGCCACACACTAGCAGCACATCAGTCCCTGATGGTCTAGTGGTTAGGATTCGGCGCTCTCACCGCCGCGGCCCGGGTTCGATTCCCGGTCAGGGAACTCTTTAGAGGAGTAGACAAAACCTGCTGTAATTACTGCCAAAAAGAAGCTTATTTCTGTGGGCCCAACCAACACAAAACACTTCCTACTTCCAGCCAGATTTGAATGAGCGACCTAAGGATTACTGCCTTGCAGACTACATTTCACCTACAGTCCTCCACTCTACCAACTGAGCCATCTAAGGACTGAACACTTGATCAGCTTACCTTCATTTGCCTATATTGGTTGGGCAGGTCAAACGTGTACATTGAGGCAGATTACAAATGACTGTACAGTACTCTAAAGGAGCAGCCATGTTGCTTTGTCCTTTTTAAAAGGTCCTGCAATAGTCCAGCGATGTCCTGGAGATGCCGACGATTGAACTCGGGGCCTCATACATGCAAAGCATGCGCTCTACCACTGAGCTACATCCCAAAGTGCTGTGGGGCAACTGCTATCAGAGCACTAGGGGAATAAGTTTAGGAAATGCTTTTCGCCCAACTGGGAAGAGAGCGTGGCACACCAGCAAAAGAAAAAAGCCCCCATCAAAGGCCACACACTAGCAGCACATCAGTCCCTAAGGGTCTAGTGGTTAGGATTCGGCGCTCTCACCGCCGCGGCCTGTGTTCGATTCCCGGTCAGGGAACTCTTTAGAGGAGTAGACAAAACCTGCTGTAAAACTGCCAAAAAGAAGCTTATTTCTGTGGGCCCAACCAACACAAAAACACTTCCTACTTCCAGCCAGATTTGAATGAGCGACCTAAGGATTACTGCCTTGCAGACTACATTTCACCTACAGTCCTCCACTCTACCAACTGAGCCATCTAAGGACAGACCACTTGATCAGCTTACCTTCATTTGTCTATATTGGTTGGGCAGGTCAAACGTGTACATTGAGGCAGATTACAAATGACTGTACAGTACTCTAAAGGAGCAGCCATGTTGCTTTGTCCTTTTTAAAAGGTCCTGCAATAGTCCAGCGATGTCCTGGAGATGCCGAGGATTGAACTCGGGGCCTCATACATGCAAAGCATGCGCTCTACCACTGAGCTACATCCCCAAGTGCTGTGGGGTAACTGCTATCAGAGCACTAGGGGAAGGAGTTCAGGAAATGCTCTTTGCTCCACTGGCAAGAGAGTGTGGCACACCAGCAAGAAAAAAAGCCCCCATCGAAGGCCATACACTGGTAGCACATTAGTCCCTGATGCTGTAAGGCAATTGCTACCAGAGTACAAGGGGAATAAGTTTAGGAAATGCTTTTCGCCCAACTGGTAAGAGAGCGTGGCACACCAGCAAAAAAAAAAGCCCTCATCAAAGGCCACACATTAGCAGCACATCAGTCCCTGATGGTCTAGTGGTTAGGATTCGGCGCTCTCACCGCCGCGGCCCGGGTTCGATTCCCGGTCAGGGAACTCTTTAGAGGAGTAGACAAAACCTGCTGTAATTACTGCCAAAAAGAAGCTTATTTCTGTGGGCCCAACCAACACAAAAACACTTCCTACTTCCAGACAGATTTGAATGAGCGACCTAAGGATTACTGCCTTGCAGACTACATTTCACCTACAGTCCTCCACTCTACCAACTGAGCCATCTAAGGACAGACCACTTGATCAGCTTACCTTCATTTGCCTATATTGGTTGGGCAGGTCAAACGTGTACATTGAGGCAGATTACAAATGACTGTACAGTACTCTAAAGGAGCAGCCATGTTGCTTTGTCCTTTTTAAAAGGTCCTGCAATAGTCCAGCGATGTCCTGGAGATGCCGAGGTTTGAACTCGGGGCCTCATACATGCAAAGCATGCGCTCTACCACTGAGCTACATCCCCAAGTGCTGTGGGGCAACTGCTATCAGAGCACTAGGGGAAGGAGTTCAGGAAATGGTCTTTGCTCCACTGGCAAGAGAGTGTGGCACACCAGCAAGAAAAAAAGCCCCCATCGAAGGCCATACACTGGTAGCACATTAGTCCCTGATGCTGTAAGGCAATTGCTACCAGAGTACAAGGGGAATAAGTTTAGGAAATGCTTTTCGCCCAACTGGTAAGAGAGCGTGGCACACCAGCAAAAAAAAAAGCCCCCATCAAAGGCCACACATTAGCAGCACATCAGTCCCTGATGGTCTAGTGGTTAGGATTCGGCGCTCTCACCGCCGCGGCCCGGGTTCGATTCCCGGTCAGGGAACTCTTTAGAGGAGTAAACAAAACCTGCTGTAATTACTGCCAAAAAGAAGCTTATTTCTGTGGGCCCAACCAACACAAAAACACTTCCTACTTCCAGCCAGATTTGAATGAGCGACCTAAGGATTACTGCCTTGCAGACTACATTTCACCTACAGTCCTCCACTCTACCAACTGAGCCATCTAAGGACTGATCACTTGATCAGCTTACCTTCATTTGCCTATATTGGTTGGGCAGGTCAAATGTGTACATTGAGGCAGATTACAAATGACTGTACAGTACTCTAAAGGAGCAGCCATGTTGCTTTGTCCTTTTTAAAAGGTCCTGCAATAGTCCAGCGATGTCCTGGAGATGCCCAGGATTGAACTTGGGGCCTCATACATGCAAAGCATGCGCTCTACCACTGAGCTACATCCCCAAGTGCTGTGGGGCAACTGCTATCAGAGCACTAGGGGAATAAGTTTAGGAAATGCTTTTCGCCCAACTGGGAAGAGAGCGTGGCACACCAGCAAAAGAAAAAAGCCCCCATCAAAGGCCACACACTAGCAGCACATCAGTCCCTAAGGGTCTAGTGGTTAGGATTCGGCGCTCTCACCGCCGCGGCCCGGGTTCGATTCCCGGTCAGGGAACTCTTTAGAGGAGTAGACAAAACCTGCTGTAATTACTGCCAAAAAGAAGCTTATTTCTGTGGGCCCAACCAACACAAAACACTTCCTACTTCCAGCCAGATTTGAATGAGCGACCTAAGGATTACTGCCTTGCAGACTACATTTCACCTACAGTCCTCCACTCTACCAACTGAGCCATCTAAGGACTGAACACTTGATCAGCTTACCTTCATTTGCCTATATTGGTTGGGCAGGTCAAACGTGTACATTGAGGCAGATTACAAATGACTGTACAGTACTCTAAAGGAGCAGCCATGTTGCTTTGTCCTTTTTAAAAGGTCCTGCAATAGTCCAGCGATGTCCTGGAGATGCCGACGATTGAACTCGGGGCCTCATACATGCAAAGCATGCGCTCTACCAATGAGCTACATCCCAAAGTGCTGTGGGGCAACTGCTATCAGAGCACTAGGGGAATAAGTTTAGGAAATGCTTTTCGCCCAACTGGGAAGAGAGCGTGGCACACCAGCAAAAGAAAAAAGCCCCCATCAAAGGCCACACACTAGCAGCACATCAGTCCCTAAGGGTCTAGTGGTTAGGATTCGGCGCTCTCACCGCCGCGGCCTGTGTTCGATTCCCGGTCAGGGAACTCTTTAGAGGAGTAGACAAAACCTGCTGTAAAACTGCCAAAAAGAAGCTTATTTCTGTGGGCCCAACCAACACAAAAACACTTCCTACTTCCAGCCAGATTTGAATGAGCGACCTAAGGATTACTGCCTTGCAGACTACATTTCACCTACAGTCCTCCACTCTACCAACTGAGCCATCTAAGGACAGACCACTTGATCAGCTTACCTTCATTTGTCTATATTGGTTGGGCAGGTCAAACGTGTACATTGAGGCAGATTACAAATGACTGTACAGTACTCTAAAGGAGCAGCCATGTTGCTTTGTCCTTTTTAAAAGGTCCTGCAATAGTCCAGCGATGTCCTGGAGATGCCGAGGATTGAACTCGGGGCCTCATACATGCAAAGCATGCGCTCTACCACTGAGCTACATCCCCAAGTGCTGTGGGGTAACTGCTATCAGAGCACTAGGGGAAGGAGTTCAGGAAATGCTCTTTGCTCCACTGGCAAGAGAGTGTGGCACACCAGCAAGAAAAAAAGCCCCCATCGAAGGCCATACACTGGTAGCACATTAGTCCCTGATGCTGTAAGGCAATTGCTACCAGAGTACAAGGGGAATAAGTTTAGGAAATGCTTTTCGCCCAACTGGTAAGAGAGCGTGGCACACCAGCAAAAAAAAAAGCCCTCATCAAAGGCCACACATTAGCAGCACATCAGTCCCTGATGGTCTAGTGGTTAGGATTCGGCGCTCTCACCGCCGCGGCCCGGGTTCGATTCCCGGTCAGGGAACTCTTTAGAGGAGTAGACAAAACCTGCTGTAATTACTGCCAAAAAGAAGCTTATTTCTGTGGGCCCAACCAACACAAAAACACTTCCTACTTCCAGCCAGATTTGAATGAGCGACCTAAGGATTACTGCCTTGCAGACTACATTTCACCTACAGTCCTCCACTCTACCAACTGAGCCATCTAAGGACAGACCACTTGATCAGCTTACCTTCATTTGCCTATATTGGTTGGGCAGGTCAAACGTGTACATTGAGGCAGATTACAAATGACTGTACAGTACTCTAAAGGAGCAGCCATGTTGCTTTGTCCTTTTTAAAAGGTCCTGCAATAGTCCAGCGATGTCCTGGAGATGCCGAGGTTTGAACTCGGGGCCTCATACATGCAAAGCATGCGCTCTACCACTGAGCTACATCCCCAAGTGCTGTGGGGCAACTGCTATCAGAGCACTAGGGGAAGGAGTTCAGGAAATGGTCTTTGCTCCACTGGCAAGAGAGTGTGGCACACCAGCAAGAAAAAAAGCCCCCATCGAAGGCCATACACTGGTAGCACATTAGTCCCTGATGCTGTAAGGCAATTGCTACCAGAGTACAAGGGGAATAAGTTTAGGAAATGCTTTTCGCCCAACTGGTAAGAGAGCGTGGCACACCAGCAAAAAAAAAAGCCCCCATCAAAGGCCACACATTAGCAGCACATCAGTCCCTGATGGTCTAGTGGTTAGGATTCGGCGCTCTCACCGCCGCGGCCCGGGTTCGATTCCCGGTCAGGGAACTCTTTAGAGGAGTAGACAAAACCTGCTGTAATTACTGCCAAAAAGAAGCTTATTTCTGTGGGCCCAACCAACACAAAAACACTTCCTACTTCCAGCCAGATTTGAATGAGCGACCTAAGGATTACTGCCTTGCAGACTACATTTCACCTACAGTCCTCCACTCTACCAACTGAGCCATCTAAGGACTGACCACTTCATCAGCTTACCTTCATTTGCCTATATTGGTTGGGCAGGTCAAACGTGTACATTGAGGCAGATTACAAATGACTGTACAGTACTCTGAAGGAGCAGCCATGTTGCTTTGTCCTTTTTAAAAGGTCCTGCAATAGTCCAGCGATGTCCTGGAGATGCCGACGATTGAACTCGGGGCCTCATACATGCAAAGCATGCGCTCTACCACTGAGCTACATCCCAAAGTGCTGTGGGGCAACTGCTATCAGAGCACTAGGGGAATAAGTTTAGGAAATGCTTTTCGCCCAACTGGGAAGAGAGCGTGGCACACCAGCAAAAGAAAAAAGCCCCCATCAAAGGCCACACACTAGCAGCACATCAGTCCCTAAGGGTCTAGTGGTTAGGATTCGGCGCTCTCACCGCCGCGGCCTGTGTTCGATTCCCGGTCAGGGAACTCTTTAGAGGAGTAGACAAAACCTGCTGTAAAACTGCCAAAAAGAAGCTTATTTCTGTGGGCCCAACCAACACAAAAACACTTCCTACTTCCAGCCAGATTTGAATGAGCGACCTAAGGATTACTGCCTTGCAGACTACATTTCACCTACAGTCCTCCACTCTACCAACTGAGCCATCTAAGGACAGACCACTTGATCAGCTTACCTTCATTTGTCTATATTGGTTGGGCAGGTCAAACGTGTACATTGAGGCAGATTACAAATGACTGTACAGTACTCTAAAGGAGCAGCCATGTTGCTTTGTCCTTTTTAAAAGGTCCTGCAATAGTCCAGCGATGTCCTGGAGATGCCGAGGATTGAACTCGGGGCCTCATACATGCAAAGCATGCGCTCTACCACTGAGCTACATCCCCAAGTGCTGTGGGGCAACTGCTATCAGAGCACTAGGGGAAGGAGTTCAGGAAATGCTCTTTGCTCCACTGGCAAGAGAGTGTGGCACACCAGCAAGAAAAAAAGCCCCCATCGAAGGCCATACACTGGTAGCACATTAGTCCCTGATGCTGTAAGGCAATTGCTACCAGAGTACAAGGGGAATAAGTTTAGGAAATGCTTTTCGCCCAACTGGTAAGAGAGCGTGGCACACCAGCAAAAAAAAAAGCCCTCATCAAAGGCCACACATTAGCAGCACATCAGTCCCTGATGGTCTAGTGGTTAGGATTCGGCGCTCTCACCGCCGCGGCCCGGGTTCGATTCCCGGTCAGGGAACTCTTTAGAGGAGTAGACAAAACCTGCTGTAATTACTGCCAAAAAGAAGCTTATTTCTGTGGGCCCAACCAACACAAAAACACTTCCTACTTCCAGCCAGATTTGAATGAGCGACCTAAGGATTACTGCCTTGCAGACTACATTTCACCTACAGTCCTCCACTCTACCAACTGAGCCATCTAAGGACAGACCACTTGATCAGCTTACCTTCATTTGCCTATATTGGTTGGGCAGGTCAAACGTGTACATTGAGGCAGATTACAAATGACTGTACTGTACTCTAAAGGAGCAGCCATGTTGCTTTGTCCTTTTTAAAAGGTCCTGCAATAGTCCAGCGATGTCCTGGAGATGCCGAGGTTTGAACTCGGGGCCTCATACATGCAAAGCATGCGCTCTACCACTGAGCTACATCCCCAAGTGCTGTGGAGCAACTGCTATCAGAGCACTAGGGGAAGGAGTTCAGGAAATGCTCTTTGCTCCACTGGCAAGAGAGTGTGGCACACCAGCAAGAAAAAAAGCCCCCATCGAAGGCCATACACTGGTAGCACATTAGTCCCTGATGCTGTAAGGCAATTGCTACCAGAGTACAAGGGGAATAAGTTTAGGAAATGCTTTTCGCCCAACTGGGAAGAGAGCATGGCACACCAGCAAAAGAAAAAAGCCCCCATCAAAGGCCACACACTAGCAGCACATCAGTCCTTGATGGTCTGGTGGTTAGGATTCGGCGCTCTCACCGCCGCGGTCGGATTCGATTCCCGGTCAGGGAACTCTTTAGAGGAGTAGACAAAACCTGCTGTAATTACTGCCAAAAAGAAGCTTATTTCTGTGGGCCCAACCAACACAAAAACACTTCCTACTTCCAGCCAGATTTGAATGAGCGACCTAAGGATTACTGCCTTGCAGACTACATTTCACCTACAGTCCTCCACTCTACCAACTGAGCCATCTAAGGACTGATCACTTGATCAGCTTACCTTCATTTGCCTATATTGGTTGGGCAGGTCAAATGTGTACATTGAGGCAGATTACAAATGACTGTACAGTACTCTAAAGGAGCAGCCATGTTGCTTTGTCCTTTTTAAAAGGTCCTGCAATAGTCCAGCGATGTCCTGGAGATGCCCAGGATTGAACTTGGGGCCTCATACATGCAAAGCATGCGCTCTACCACTGAGCTACATCCCCAAGTGCTGTGGGGCAACTGCTATCAGAGCACTAGGGGAATAAGTTTAGGAAATGCTTTTCGCCCAACTGGGAAGAGAGCGTGGCACACCAGCAAAAGAAAAAAGCCCCCATCAAAGGCCACACACTAGCAGCACATCAGTCCCTAAGGGTCTAGTGGTTAGGATTCGGCGCTCTCACCGCCGCAGCCTGTGTTCGATTCCCGGTCAGGGAACTCTTTAGAGGAGTAGACAAAACCTGCTGTAAAACTGCCAAAAAGAAGCTTATTTCTGTGGGCCCAACCAACACAAAAGCACTTCCTACTTCCAGCCAGATTTGAATGAGCGACCTAAGGATTACTGCCTTGCAGACTACATTTCACCTACAGTCCTCCACTCTACCAACTGAGCCATCTAAGGACAGACCACTTGATCAGCTTACCTTCATTTGCCTATATTGGTTGGGCAGGTCAAACGTGTACATTGAGGCAGATTACAAATGACTGTACAGTACTCTAAAGGAGCAGCCATGTTGCTTTGTCCTTTTTAAAAGGTCCTGCAATAGTCCAGCGATGTCCTGGAGATGCCGAGGATTGAACTCGGGGCCTCATACATGCAAAGCATGCGCTCTACCACTGAGCTACATCCCCAAGTGCTGTGGGGCAACTGCTATCAGAGCACTAGGGGAAGGAGTTCAGGAAATGCTCTTTGCTCCACTGGCAAGAGAGTGTGGCACACCAGCAAGAAAAAAAGCCCCCATCGAAGGCCATACACTGGTAGCACATTAGTCCCTGATGCTGTAAGGCAATTGCTACCAGAGTACAAGGGGAATAAGTTTAGGAAATGCTTTTCGCCCAACTGGTAAGAGAGCGTGGCACACCAGCAAAAAAAAAAGCCCCCATCAAAGGCCACACATTAGCAGCACATCAGTCCCTGATGGTCTAGTGGTTAGGATTCGGCGCTCTCACCGCCGCGGCCCGGGTTCGATTCCCGGTCAGGGAACTCTTTAGAGGAGTAGACAAAACCTGCTGTAATTACTGCCAAAAAGAAGCTTATTTCTGTGGGCCCAACCAACACAAAAACACTTCCTACTTCCAGCCAGATTTGAATGAGCGACCTAAGGATTACTGCCTTGCAGACTACATTTCACCTACAGTCCTCCACTCTACCAACTGAGCCATCTAAGGACTGACCACTTCATCAGCTTACCTTCATTTGCCTATATTGGTTGGGCAGGTCAAACGTGTACATTGAGGCAGATTACAAATGACTGTACAGTACTCTAAAGGAGCAGCCATGTTGCTTTGTCCTTTTTAAAAGGTCCTGCAATAGTCCAGCGATGTCCTGGAGATGCCGAGGATTGAACTCGGGGCCTCATACATGCAAAGCATGCGCTCTACCACTGAGCTACATCCCCAAGTGCTGTGGGGCAACTGCTATCAGAGCACTAGGGGAAGGAGTTCAGGAAATGCTCTTTGCTCCACTGGCAAGAGAGTGTGGCACACCAGCAAGAAAAAAAGCCCCCATCGAAGGCCATACACTGGTAGCACATTAGTCCCTGATGCTGTAAGGCAATTGCTACCAGAGTACAAGGGGAATAAGTTTAGGAAATGCTTTTCGCCCAACTGGGAAGAGAGCATGGCACACCAGCAAAAGAAAAAAGCCCCCATCAAAGGCCACACACTAGCAGCACATCAGTCCTTGATGGTCTGGTGGTTAGGATTCGGCGCTCTCACCGCCGCGGTCGGATTCGATTCCCGGTCAGGGAACTCTTTAGAGGAGTAGACAAAACCTGCTGTAATTACTGCCAAAAAGAAGCTTATTTCTGTGGGCCCAACCAACACAAAAACACTTCCTACTTCCAGCCAGATTTGAATGAGCGACCTAAGGATTACTGCCTTGCAGACTACATTTCACCTACAGTCCTCCACTCTACCAACTGAGCCATCTAAGGACTGATCACTTGATCAGCTTACCTTCATTTGCCTATATTGGTTGGGCAGGTCAAATGTGTACATTGAGGCAGATTACAAATGACTGTACAGTACTCTAAAGGAGCAGCCATGTTGCTTTGTCCTTTTTAAAAGGTCCTGCAATAGTCCAGCGATGTCCTGGAGATGCCCAGGATTGAACTTGGGGCCTCATACATGCAAAGCATGCGCTCTACCACTGAGCTACATCCCCAAGTGCTGTGGGATAATTGCTATCAGAGCACTAGGGGAAGAAGTTCAGGAAATGCTCTTTGCTCCACTGGCAAGAGAGTGTGGCACACCAGCAAGAAAAAAAGCCCCCATCGAAGGCCATACACTGGTAGCACATTAGTCCCTGATGCTGTAAGGCAATTGCTACCAGAGTACAAGGGGAATAAGTTCAGGAAATGCTTTTTGCCCAACTGGTAAGAGAGCGTGGCACATCAGCAAAAGAAAAAAGCCCCCATCAAAGGCCACACACTAGCAGCACATCAGTCCCTGGTGGTCTAGTGGTTAGGATTCTGCGCTCTCACCGCCGCGGCCCTTGTTCGATTCCCGGTCAGGAAACTCTTTAGAGGAGTAGACAAAACCTGCTGTAATTACTGCCAAAAAGTAGCTTATTTCTGTGTGCCCAACCAACACAAAAACACTTCCTACTTCCAACCAGATTTGAATGAGCGACCTAAGGATTACTGCCTTGCAGACTACATTTAACCTACAGTCCTCCACTCTACCAACTGAGCCATCTAAGTACTGTCCACTTGATCAGCTTACCTATATTGGTTGGGCAGGTCAAACGTGTACATTGAGGCAGATTACAAATGACTGTACAGTACTCTAAAGGAGCAGCCATGTTGCTTTGTCCTTTTTAAAAGGTCCTGCAATAGTCCAGCGATGTCCTGGAGATGCCGAGGATTGAACTCGGGGCCTCATACATGCAAAGCATGCGCTCTACCACTGAGCTACATCCCCAAGTGCTGTGGGGCAACTGCTATCAGAGCACTAGGTGAAGGAGTTCAGGAAATGCTCTTTGCTCCACTGGCAAGAGAGTGTGGCACACCAGCAAGAAAAAAAGCCCCCATCGAAGGCCATACACTGGTAGCACATTAGTCCCTGATGCTGTAAGGCAATTGCTACCAGAGTACAAGGGGAATAAGTTTAGGAAATGCTTTTCGCCCAACTGGGAAGAGAGCATGGCACACCAGCAAAAGAAAAAAGCCCCCATCAAAGGCCACACACTAGCAGCACATCAGTCCTTGATGGTCTGGTGGTTAGGATTCGGCGCTCTCACCGCCGCGGTCGGATTCGATTCCCGGTCAGGGAACTCTTTAGAGGAGTAGACAAAACCTGCTGTAATTACTGCCAAAAAGAAGCTTATTTCTGTGGGCCCAACCAACACAAAAACACTTCCTACTTCCAGCCAGATTTGAATGAGCGACCTAAGGATTACTGCCTTGCAGACTACATTTCACCTACAGTCCTCCACTCTACCAACTGAGCCATCTAAGGACTGATCACTTGATCAGCTTACCTTCATTTGCCTATATTGGTTGGGCAGGTCAAATGTGTACATTGAGGCAGATTACAAATGACTGTACAGTACTCTAAAGGAGCAGCCATGTTGCTTTGTCCTTTTTAAAAGGTCCTGCAATAGTCCAGCAATGTCCTGGAGATGCCCAGGATTGAACTTGGGCCCTCATACATGCAAAGCATGCGCTCTACCACTGAGCTACATCCCCAAGTGCTGTGGGGCAACTGCTATCAGAGCACTAGGGGAATAAGTTTAGGAAATGCTTTTCGCCCAACTGGGAAGAGAGCGTGGCACACCAGCAAAAGAAAAAAGCCCCCATCAAAGGCCACACACTAGCAGCACATCAGTCCCTAAGGGTCTAGTGGTTAGGATTCGGCGCTCTCACCGCCGCAGCCTGTGTTCGATTCCCGGTCAGGGAACTCTTTAGAGGAGTAGACAAAACCTGCTGTAAAACTGCCAAAAAGAAGCTTATTTCTGTGGGCCCAACCAACACAAAAACACTTCCTACTTCCAGCCAGATTTGAATGAGCGACCTAAGGATTACTGCCTTGCAGACTACATTTCACCTACAGTCCTCCACTCTACCAACTGAGCCATCTAAGGACAGACCACTTGATCAGCTTACCTTCATTTGTCTATATTGGTTGGGCAGGTCAAACGTGTACATTGAGGCAGATTACAAATGACTGTACAGTACTCTAAAGGAGCAGCCATGTTGCTTTGTCCTTTTTAAAAGGTCCTGCAATAGTCCAGCGATGTCCTGGAGATGCCGAGGGTTGAACTCGGGGCCTCATACATGCAAAGCATGCGCTCTACCACTGAGCTACATCCCCAAGTGCTGTGGGGCAACTGCTATCAGAGCACTAGGGGAATAAGTTTAGGAAATGCTTTTCGCCCAACTGGGAAGAGAGCGTGGCACACCAGCAAAAGAAAAAAGCCCCCATCAAAGGCCACACACTAGCAGCACATCAGTCCCTAAGGGTCTAGTGGTTAGGATTCGGCGCTCTCACCGCCGCAGCCTGTGTTCGATTCCCGGTCAGGGAACTCTTTAGAGGAGTAGACAAAACCTGCTGTAAAACTGCCAAAAAGAAGCTTATTTCTGTGGGCCCAACCAACACAAAAACACTTCCTACTTCCAGCCAGATTTGAATGAGCGACCTAAGGATTACTGCCTTGCAGACTACATTTCACCTACAGTCCTCCACTCTACCAACTGAGCCATCTAAGGACAGACCACTTGATCAGCTTACCTTCATTTGTCTATATTGGTTGGGCAGGTCAAACGTGTACATTGAGGCAGATTACAAATGACTGTACAGTACTCTAAAGGAGCAGCCATGTTGCTTTGTCCTTTTTAAAAGGTCCTGCAATAGTCCAGCGATGTCCTGGAGATGCCGAGGATTGAACTCGGGGCCTCATACATGAGTACCAGAGTACAAGGGGAAAAGTTTAGGAAATGCTTTTCGCCCAACTGGGAAGAGAGCGTGGCACAGCAGCAAAAGAAAAAAGCCCCCATCAAAGGCCACACACTAGCAGCACATCAGTCCCTGATGGTCTGGTGGTTAGGATTCGGCGCTCTCACCGCTGCGGCCCGGGTTCGATTCCCGGTCAGGGGACTCTTTAGAGGAGTAGACAAAACCTGCTGTAATTACTGCCAAAAAGAAGCTTATTTCTGTGGGCCCAACCAACACAAAAACACTTCCTACTTCCAGCCAGATTTGAATGAGCGACCTAAGGATTACTGCCTTGCAGACTACATTTCACCTACAGTCCTCCACTCTACCAACTGAGCCATTTAAGTACTGTCCACTTGATCAGCTTACCTTCATTTGCCTATATTGGTTGGGCAGGTCAAGCGTGTACATTGAGGCAGATTACAAATGACTGTACAGTACTCTAAAGGAGCAGCCATGTTGCTTTGTCCTTTTTAAAAGGTCCTGCAATAGTCCAGCGATGTCCTGGAGATGCCGAGGATTGAACTCGGGGCCTCATACATGCAAAGCATGCGCTCTACCACTGAGCTACATCCCCAAGTGCTGTGGGGCAACTGCTATCAGAGCACTAGGGGAATAAGTTTAGGAAATGCTTTTCGCCCAACTGGGAAGAGAGCGTGGCACACCAGCAAAAGAAAAAAGCCCCCATCAAAGGCCACACACTAGCAGCACATCAGTCCCTAAGGGTCTAGTGGTTAGGATTCGGCGCTCTCACCGCCGCAGCCTGTGTTCGATTCCCGGTCAGGGAACTCTTTAGAGGAGTAGACAAAACCTGCTGTAAAACTGCCAAAAAGAAGCTTATTTCTGTGGGCCCAACCAACACAAAAGCACTTCCTACTTCCAGCCAGATTTGAATGAGCGACCTAAGGATTACTGCCTTGCAGACTACATTTCACCTACAGTCCTCCACTCTACCAACTGAGCCATCTAAGGACAGACCACTTGATCAGCTTACCTTCATTTGCCTATATTGGTTGGGCAGGTCAAACGTGTACATTGAGGCAGATTACAAATGACTGTACAGTACTCTAAAGGAGCAGCCATGTTGCTTTGTCCTTTTTAAAAGGTCCTGCAATAGTCCAGCGATGTCCTGGAGATGCCGAGGATTGAACTCGGGGCCTCATACATGCAAAGCATGCGCTCTACCACTGAGCTACATCCCCAAGTGCTGTGGGGCAACTGCTATCAGAGCACTAGGGGAAGGAGTTCAGGAAATGCTCTTTGCTCCACTGGCAAGAGAGTGTGGCACACCAGCAAGAAAAAAAGCCCCCATCGAAGGCCATACACTGGTAGCACATTAGTCCCTGATGCTGTAAGGCAATTGCTACCAGAGTACAAGGGGAATAAGTTTAGGAAATGCTTTTCGCCCAACTGGTAAGAGAGCGTGGCACACCAGCAAAAAAAAAAGCCCCCATCAAAGGCCACACATTAGCAGCACATCAGTCCCTGATGGTCTAGTGGTTAGGATTCGGCGCTCTCACCGCCGCGGCCCGGGTTCGATTCCCGGTCAGGGAACTCTTTAGAGGAGTAGACAAAACCTGCTGTAATTACTGCCAAAAAGAAGCTTATTTCTGTGGGCCCAACCAACACAAAAACACTTCCTACTTCCAGCCAGATTTGAATGAGCGACCTAAGGATTACTGCCTTGCAGACTACATTTCACCTACAGTCCTCCACTCTACCAACTGAGCCATCTAAGGACTGACCACTTCATCAGCTTACCTTCATTTGCCTATATTGGTTGGGCAGGTCAAACGTGTACATTGAGGCAGATTACAAATGACTGTACAGTACTCTAAAGGAGCAGCCATGTTGCTTTGTCCTTTTTAAAAGGTCCTGCAATAGTCCAGCGATGTCCTGGAGATGCCGAGGATTGAACTCGGGGCCTCATACATGCAAAGCATGCGCTCTACCACTGAGCTACATCCCCAAGTGCTGTGGGGCAACTGCTATCAGAGCACTAGGGGAAGGAGTTCAGGAAATGCTCTTTGCTCCACTGGCAAGAGAGTGTGGCACACCAGCAAGAAAAAAAGCCCCCATCGAAGGCCATACACTGGTAGCACATTAGTCCCTGATGCTGTAAGGCAATTGCTACCAGAGTACAAGGGGAATAAGTTTAGGAAATGCTTTTCGCCCAACTGGGAAGAGAGCATGGCACACCAGCAAAAGAAAAAAGCCCCCATCAAAGGCCACACACTAGCAGCACATCAGTCCTTGATGGTCTGGTGGTTAGGATTCGGCGCTCTCACCGCCGCGGTCGGATTCGATTCCCGGTCAGGGAACTCTTTAGAGGAGTAGACAAAACCTGCTGTAATTACTGCCAAAAAGAAGCTTATTTCTGTGGGCCCAACCAACACAAAAACACTTCCTACTTCCAGCCAGATTTGAATGAGCGACCTAAGGATTACTGCCTTGCAGACTACATTTCACCTACAGTCCTCCACTCTACCAACTGAGCCATCTAAGGACTGATCACTTGATCAGCTTACCTTCATTTGCCTATATTGGTTGGGCAGGTCAAATGTGTACATTGAGGCAGATTACAAATGACTGTACAGTACTCTAAAGGAGCAGCCATGTTGCTTTGTCCTTTTTAAAAGGTCCTGCAATAGTCCAGCGATGTCCTGGAGATGCCCAGGATTGAACTTGGGGCCTCATACATGCAAAGCATGCGCTCTACCACTGAGCTACATCCCCAAGTGCTGTGGGATAATTGCTATCAGAGCACTAGGGGAAGAAGTTCAGGAAATGCTCTTTGCTCCACTGGCAAGAGAGTGTGGCACACCAGCAAGAAAAAAAGCCCCCATCGAAGGCCATACACTGGTAGCACATTAGTCCCTGATGCTGTAAGGCAATTGCTACCAGAGTACAAGGGGAATAAGTTCAGGAAATGCTTTTTGCCCAACTGGTAAGAGAGCGTGGCACATCAGCAAAAGAAAAAAGCCCCCATCAAAGGCCACACACTAGCAGCACATCAGTCCCTGGTGGTCTAGTGGTTAGGATTCTGCGCTCTCACCGCCGCGGCCCTTGTTCGATTCCCGGTCAGGAAATTCTTTAGAGGAGTAGACAAAACCTGCTGTAATTACTGCCAAAAAGTAGCTTATTTCTGTGTGCCCAACCAACACAAAAACACTTCCTACTTCCAACCAGATTTGAATGAGCGACCTAAGGATTACTGCCTTGCAGACTACATTTAACCTACAGTCCTCCACTCTACCAACTGAGCCATCTAAGTACTGTCCACTTGATCAGCTTACCTATATTGGTTGGGCAGGTCAAACGTGTACATTGAGGCAGATTACAAATGACTGTACAGTACTCTAAAGGAGCAGCCATGTTGCTTTGTCCTTTTTAAAAGGTCCTGCAATAGTCCAGCGATGTCCTGGAGATGCCGAGGATTGAACTCGGGGCCTCATACATGCAAAGCATGCGCTCTACCACTGAGCTACATCCCCAAGTGCTGTGGGGCAACTGCTATCAGAGCACTAGGTGAAGGAGTTCAGGAAATGCTCTTTGCTCCACTGGCAAGAGAGTGTGGCACACCAGCAAGAAAAAAAGCCCCCATCGAAGGCCATACACTGGTAGCACATTAGTCCCTGATGCTGTAAGGCAATTGCTACCAGAGTACAAGGGGAATAAGTTTAGGAAATGCTTTTCGCCCAACTGGGAAGAGAGCATGGCACACCAGCAAAAGAAAAAAGCCCCCATCAAAGGCCACACACTAGCAGCACATCAGTCCTTGATGGTCTGGTGGTTAGGATTCGGCGCTCTCACCGCCGCGGTCGGATTCGATTCCCGGTCAGGGAACTCTTTAGAGGAGTAGACAAAACCTGCTGTAATTACTGCCAAAAAGAAGCTTATTTCTGTGGGCCCAACCAACACAAAAACACTTCCTACTTCCAGCCAGATTTGAATGAGCGACCTAAGGATTACTGCCTTGCAGACTACATTTCACCTACAGTCCTCCACTCTACCAACTGAGCCATCTAAGGACTGATCACTTGATCAGCTTACCTTCATTTGCCTATATTGGTTGGGCAGGTCAAATGTGTACATTGAGGCAGATTACAAATGACTGTACAGTACTCTAAAGGAGCAGCCATGTTGCTTTGTCCTTTTTAAAAGGTCCTGCAATAGTCCAGCAATGTCCTGGAGATGCCCAGGATTGAACTTGGGCCCTCATACATGCAAAGCATGCGCTCTACCACTGAGCTACATCCCCAAGTGCTGTGGGGCAACTGCTATCAGAGCACTAGGGGAATAAGTTTAGGAAATGCTTTTCGCCCAACTGGGAAGAGAGCGTGGCACACCAGCAAAAGAAAAAAGCCCCCATCAAAGGCCACACACTAGCAGCACATCAGTCCCTAAGGGTCTAGTGGTTAGGATTCGGCGCTCTCACCGCCGCAGCCTGTGTTCGATTCCCGGTCAGGGAACTCTTTAGAGGAGTAGACAAAACCTGCTGTAAAACTGCCAAAAAGAAGCTTATTTCTGTGGGCCCAACCAACACAAAAACACTTCCTACTTCCAGCCAGATTTGAATGAGCGACCTAAGGATTACTGCCTTGCAGACTACATTTCACCTACAGTCCTCCACTCTACCAACTGAGCCATCTAAGGACAGACCACTTGATCAGCTTACCTTCATTTGTCTATATTGGTTGGGCAGGTCAAACGTGTACATTGAGGCAGATTACAAATGACTGTACAGTACTCTAAAGGAGCAGCCATGTTGCTTTGTCCTTTTTAAAAGGTCCTGCAATAGTCCAGCGATGTCCTGGAGATGCCGAGGGTTGAACTCGGGGCCTCATACATGCAAAGCATGCGCTCTACCACTGAGCTACATCCCCAAGTGCTGTGGGGCAACTGCTATCAGAGCACTAGGGGAATAAGTTTAGGAAATGCTTTTCGCCCAACTGGGAAGAGAGCGTGGCACACCAGCAAAAGAAAAAAGCCCCCATCAAAGGCCACACACTAGCAGCACATCAGTCCCTAAGGGTCTAGTGGTTAGGATTCGGCGCTCTCACCGCCGCAGCCTGTGTTCGATTCCCGGTCAGGGAACTCTTTAGAGGAGTAGACAAAACCTGCTGTAAAACTGCCAAAAAGAAGCTTATTTCTGTGGGCCCAACCAACACAAAAACACTTCCTACTTCCAGCCAGATTTGAATGAGCGACCTAAGGATTACTGCCTTGCAGACTACATTTCACCTACAGTCCTCCACTCTACCAACTGAGCCATCTAAGGACAGACCACTTGATCAGCTTACCTTCATTTGTCTATATTGGTTGGGCAGGTCAAACGTGTACATTGAGGCAGATTACAAATGACTGTACAGTACTCTAAAGGAGCAGCCATGTTGCTTTGTCCTTTTTAAAAGGTCCTGCAATAGTCCAGCGATGTCCTGGAGATGCCGAGGATTGAACTCGGGGCCTCATACATGAGTACCAGAGTACAAGGGGAAAAGTTTAGGAAATGCTTTTCGCCCAACTGGGAAGAGAGCGTGGCACAGCAGCAAAAGAAAAAAGCCCCCATCAAAGGCCACACACTAGCAGCACATCAGTCCCTGATGGTCTGGTGGTTAGGATTCGGCGCTCTCACCGCTGCGGCCCGGGTTCGATTCCCGGTCAGGGGACTCTTTAGAGGAGTAGACAAAACCTGCTGTAATTACTGCCAAAAAGAAGCTTATTTCTGTGGGCCCAACCAACACAAAAACACTTCCTACTTCCAGCCAGATTTGAATGAGCGACCTAAGGATTACTGCCTTGCAGACTACATTTCACCTACAGTCCTCCACTCTACCAACTGAGCCATTTAAGTACTGTCCACTTGATCAGCTTACCTTCATTTGCCTATATTGGTTGGGCAGGTCAAGCGTGTACATTGAGGCAGATTACAAATGACTGTACAGTACTCTAAAGGAGCAGCCATGTTGCTTTGTCCTTTTTAAAAGGTCCTGCAATAGTCCAGCGATGTCCTGGAGATGCCGAGGATTGAACTCGGGGCCTCATACATGCAAAGCATGCGCTCTACCACTGAGCTACATCCCCAAGTGCTGTGGGGCAACTGCTATCAGAGCACTAGGTGAAGGAGTTCAGGAAATGCTCTTTGCTCCACTGGCAAGAGAGTGTGGCACACCAGCAAGAAAAAAAGCCCCCATCGAAGGCCATACACTGGTAGCACATTAGTCCCTGATGCTGTAAGGCAATTGCTACCAGAGTACAAGGGGAATAAGTTTAGGAAATGCTTTTCGCCCAACTGGGAAGAGAGCATGGCACACCAGCAAAAGAAAAAAGCCCCCATCAAAGGCCACACACTAGCAGCACATCAGTCCTTGATGGTCTGGTGGTTAGGATTCGGCGCTCTCACCGCCGCGGTCGGATTCGATTCCCGGTCAGGGAACTCTTTAGAGGAGTAGACAAAACCTGCTGTAATTACTGCCAAAAAGAAGCTTATTTCTGTGGGCCCAACCAACACAAAAACACTTCCTACTTCCAGCCAGATTTGAATGAGCGACCTAAGGATTACTGCCTTGCAGACTACATTTCACCTACAGTCCTCCACTCTACCAACTGAGCCATCTAAGGACTGATCACTTGATCAGCTTACCTTCATTTGCCTATATTGGTTGGGCAGGTCAAATGTGTACATTGAGGCAGATTACAAATGACTGTACAGTACTCTAAAGGAGCAGCCATGTTGCTTTGTCCTTTTTAAAAGGTCCTGCAATAGTCCAGCGATGTCCTGGAGATGCCCAGGATTGAACTTGGGGCCTCATACATGCAAAGCATGCGCTCTACCACTGAGCTACATCCCCAAGTGCTGTGGGGCAACTGCTATCAGAGCACTAGGGGAATAAGTTTAGGAAATGCTTTTCGCCCAACTGGGAAGAGAGCGTGGCACACCAGCAAAAGAAAAAAGCCCCCATCAAAGGCCACACACTAGCAGCACATCAGTCCCTAAGGGTCTAGTGGTTAGGATTCGGCGCTCTCACCGCCGCAGCCTGTGTTCGATTCCCGGTCAGGGAACTCTTTAGAGGAGTAGACAAAACCTGCTGTAAAACTGCCAAAAAGAAGCTTATTTCTGTGGGCCCAACCAACACAAAAACACTTCCTACTTCCAGCCAGATTTGAATGAGCGACCTAAGGATTATTGCCTTGCAGACTACATTTCACCTACAGTCCTCCACTCTACCAACTGAGCCATCTAAGGACAGACCACTTGATCAGCTTACCTTCATTTGTCTATATTGGTTGGGCAGGTCAAACGTGTACATTGAGGCAGATTACAAATGACTGTACAGTACTCTAAAGGAGCAGCCATGTTGCTTTGTCCTTTTTAAAAGGTCCTGCAATAGTCCAGCGATGTCCTGGAGATGCCGAGGGTTGAACTCGGGGCCTCATACATGCAAAGCATGCGCTCTACCACTGAGCTACATCCCCAAGTGCTGTGGGGCAACTGCTATCAGAGCACTAGGGGAAGGAGTTCAGGAAATGCTCTTTGCTCCACTGGCAAGAGAGTGTGGCACACCAGCAAGAAAAAAAGCCCCCATCGAAGGCCATACACTGGTAGCACATTAGTCCCTGATGCTGTAAGGCAATTGCTACCAGAGTACAAGGGGAATAAGTTTAGGAAATGCTTTTCGCCCAACTGGTAAGAGAGCGTGGCACACCAGCAAAAAAAAAAGCCCCCATCAAAGGCCACACATTAGCAGCACATCAGTCCCTGATGGTCTAGTGGTTAGGATTCGGCGCTCTCACCGCCGCGGCCCGGGTTCGATTCCCGGTCAGGGAACTCTTTAGAGGAGTAGACAAAACCTGCTGTAATTACTGCCAAAAAGAAGCTTATTTCTGTGGGCCCAACCAACACAAAAGCACTTCCTACTTCCAGCCAGATTTGAATGAGCGACCTAAGGATTACTGCCTTGCAGACTACATTTCACCTACAGTCCTCCACTCTACCAACTGAGCCATCTAAGGACAGACCACTTGATCAGCTTACCTTCATTTGCCTATATTGGTTGGGCAGGTCAAACGTGTACATTGAGGCAGATTACAAATGACTGTACAGTACTCTAAAGGAGCAGCCATGTTGCTTTGTCCTTTTTAAAAGGTCCTGCAATAGTCCAGCGATGTCCTGGAGATGCCGAGGGTTGAACTCGGGGCCTCATACATGCAAAGCATGCGCTCTACCACTGAGCTACATCCCCAAGTGCTGTGGGGCAACTGCTATCAGAGCACTAGGGGAAGGAGTTCAGGAAATGCTCTTTGCTCCACTGGCAAGAGAGTGTGGCACACCAGCAAGAAAAAAAGCCCCCATCGAAGGCCATACACTGGTAGCACATTAGTCCCTGATGCTGTAAGGCAATTGCTACCAGAGTACAAGGGGAATAAGTTTAGGAAATGCTTTTCGCCCAACTGGTAAGAGAGCGTGGCACACCAGCAAAAAAAAAAGCCCCCATCAAAGGCCACACATTAGCAGCACATCAGTCCCTGATGGTCTAGTGGTTAGGATTCGGCGCTCTCACCGCCGCGGCCCGGGTTCGATTCCCGGTCAGGGAACTCTTTAGAGGAGTAGACAAAACCTGCTGTAATTACTGCCAAAAAGAAGCTTATTTCTGTGGGCCCAACCAACACAAAAGCACTTCCTACTTCCAGCCAGATTTGAATGAGCGACCTAAGGATTACTGCCTTGCAGACTACATTTCACCTACAGTCCTCCACTCTACCAACTGAGCCATCTAAGGACAGACCACTTGATCAGCTTACCTTCATTTGCCTATATTGGTTGGGCAGGTCAAACGTGTACATTGAGGCAGATTACAAATGACTGTACAGTACTCTAAAGGAGCAGCCATGTTGCTTTGTCCTTTTTAAAAGGTCCTGCAATAGTCCAGCGATGTCCTGGAGATGCCGAGGATTGAACTCGGGGCCTCATACATGCAAAGCATGCGCTCTACCACTGAGCTACATCCCCAAGTGCTGTGGGGCAACTGCTATCAGAGCACTAGGGGAAGGAGTTCAGGAAATGCTCTTTGCTCCACTGGCAAGAGAGTGTGGCACACCAGCAAGAAAAAAAGCCCCCATCGAAGGCCATACACTGGTAGCACATTAGTCCCTGATGCTGTAAGGCAATTGCTACCAGAGTACAAGGGGAATAAGTTTAGGAAATGCTTTTCGCCCAACTGGTAAGAGAGCGTGGCACACCAGCAAAAAAAAAAGCCCCCATCAAAGGCCACACATTAGCAGCACATCAGTCCCTGATGGTCTAGTGGTTAGGATTCGGCGCTCTCACCGCCGCGGCCCGGGTTCGATTCCCGGTCAGGGAACTCTTTAGAGGAGTAGACAAAACCTGCTGTAATTACTGCCAAAAAGAAGCTTATTTCTGTGGGCCCAACCAACACAAAAACACTTCCTACTTCCAGCCAGATTTGAATGAGCGACCTAAGGATTACTGCCTTGCAGACTACATTTCACCTACAGTCCTCCACTCTACCAACTGAGCCATCTAAGGACTGACCACTTCATCAGCTTACCTTCATTTGCCTATATTGGTTGGGCAGGTCAAACGTGTACATTGAGGCAGATTACAAATGACTGTACAGTACTCTAAAGGAGCAGCCATGTTGCTTTGTCCTTTTTAAAAGGTCCTGCAATAGTCCAGCGATGTCCTGGAGATGCCGAGGATTGAACTCGGGGCCTCATACATGCAAAGCATGCGCTCTACCACTGAGCTACATCCCCAAGTGCTGTGGGGCAACTGCTATCAGAGCACTAGGGGAAGGAGTTCAGGAAATGCTCTTTGCTCCACTGGCAAGAGAGTGTGGCACACCAGCAAGAAAAAAAGCCCCCATCGAAGGCCATACACTGGTAGCACATTAGTCCCTGATGCTGTAAGGCAATTGCTACCAGAGTACAAGGGGAATAAGTTTAGGAAATGCTTTTCGCCCAACTGGGAAGAGAGCATGGCACACCAGCAAAAGAAAAAAGCCCCCATCAAAGGCCACACACTAGCAGCACATCAGTCCTTGATGGTCTGGTGGTTAGGATTCGGCGCTCTCACCGCCGCGGTCGGATTCGATTCCCGGTAAGGGAACTCTTTAGAGGAGTAGACAAAACCTGCTGTAATTACTGCCAAAAAGAAGCTTATTTCTGTGGGCCCAACCAACACAAAAACACTTCCTACTTCCAGCCAGATTTGAATGAGCGACCTAAGGATTACTGCCTTGCAGACTACATTTCACCTACAGTCCTCCACTCTACCAACTGAGCCATCTAAGGACTGATCACTTGATCAGCTTACCTTCATTTGCCTATATTGGTTGGGCAGGTCAAATGTGTACATTGAGGCAGATTACAAATGACTGTACAGTACTCTAAAGGAGCAGCCATGTTGCTTTGTCCTTTTTAAAAGGTCCTGCAATAGTCCAGCGATGTCCTGGATTGAACTTGGGGCCTCATACATGCAAAGCATGCGCTCTACCACTGAGCTACATCCCCAAGTGCTGTGGGATAATTGCTATCAGAGCACTAGGGGAAGAAGTTCAGGAAATGCTCTTTGCTCCACTGGCAAGAGAGTGTGGCACACCAGCAAGAAAAAAAGCCCCCATCGAAGGCCATACACTGGTAGCACATTAGTCCCTGATGCTGTAAGGCAATTGCTACCAGAGTACAAGGGGAATAAGTTCAGGAAATGCTTTTTGCCCAACTGGTAAGAGAGCGTGGCACATCAGCAAAAGAAAAAAGCCCCCATCAAAGGCCACACACTAGCAGCACATCAGTCCCTGGTGGTCTAGTGGTTAGGATTCTGCGCTCTCACCGCCGCGGCCCTTGTTCGATTCCCGGTCAGGAAACTCTTTAGAGGAGTAGACAAAACCTGCTGTAATTACTGCCAAAAAGTAGCTTATTTCTGTGTGCCCAACCAACACAAAAACACTTCCTACTTCCAACCAGATTTGAATGAGCGACCTAAGGATTACTGCCTTGCAGACTACATTTAACCTACAGTCCTCCACTCTACCAACTGAGCCATCTAAGTACTGTCCACTTGATCAGCTTACCTATATTGGTTGGGCAGGTCAAACGTGTACATTGAGGCAGATTACAAATGACTGTACAGTACTCTAAAGGAGCAGCCATGTTGCTTTGTCCTTTTTAAAAGGTCCTGCAATAGTCCAGCGATGTCCTGGAGATGCCGAGGATTGAACTCGGGGCCTCATACATGAGTACCAGAGTACAAGGGGAAAAGTTTAGGAAATGCTTTTCGCCCAACTGGGAAGAGAGCGTGGCACAGCAGCAAAAGAAAAAAGCCCCCATCAAAGGCCACACACTAGCAGCACATCAGTCCCTGATGGTCTGGTGGTTAGGATTCGGCGCTCTCACCGCTGCGGCCCGGGTTCGATTCCCGGTCAGGGGACTCTTTAGAGGAGTAGACAAAACCTGCTGTAATTACTGCCAAAAAGAAGCTTATTTCTGTGGGCCCAACCAACACAAAAACACTTCCTACTTCCAGCCAGATTTGAATGAGCGACCTAAGGATTACTGCCTTGCAGACTACATTTCACCTACAGTCCTCCACTCTACCAACTGAGCCATTTAAGTACTGTCCACTTGATCAGCTTACCTTCATTTGCCTATATTGGTTGGGCAGGTCAAACGTGTACATTGAGGCAGATTACAAATGACTGTACAGTACTCTAAAGGAGCAGCCATGTTGCTTTGTCCTTTTTAAAAGGTCCTGCAATAGTCCAGCGATGTCCTGGAGATGCCGAGGAGTGAACTCGGGGCCTCATACATGCAAAGCATGCGCTCTACCACTGAGCTACATCCCCAAGTGCTGTGGGGCAACTGCTATCAGAGCACTAGGTGAAGGAGTTCAGGAAATGCTCTTTGCTCCACTGGCAAGAGAGTGTGGCACACCAGCAAGAAAAAAAGCCCCCATCGAAGGCCATACACTGGTAGCACATTAGTCCCTGATGCTGTAAGGCAATTGCTACCAGAGTACAAGGGGAATAAGTTTAGGAAATGCTTTTCGCCCAACTGGGAAGAGAGCATGGCACACCAGCAAAAGAAAAAAGCCCCCATCAAAGGCCACACACTAGCAGCACATCAGTCCTTGATGGTCTGGTGGTTAGGATTCGGCGCTCTCACCGCCGCGGTCGGATTCGATTCCCGGTCAGGGAACTCTTTAGAGGAGTAGACAAAACCTGCTGTAATTACTGCCAAAAAGAAGCTTATTTCTGTGGGCCCAACCAACACAAAAACACTTCCTACTTCCAGCCAGATTTGAATGAGCGACCTAAGGATTACTGCCTTGCAGACTACATTTCACCTACAGTCCTCCACTCTACCAACTGAGCCATCTAAGGACTGATCACTTGATCAGCTTACCTTCATTTGCCTATATTGGTTGGGCAGGTCAAATGTGTACATTGAGGCAGATTACAAATGACTGTACAGTACTCTAAAGGAGCAGCCATGTTGCTTTGTCCTTTTTAAAAGGTCCTGCAATAGTCCAGCGATGTCCTGGAGATGCCCAGGATTGAACTTGGGGCCTCATACATGCAAAGCATGCGCTCTACCACTGAGCTACATCCCCAAGTGCTGTGGGGCAACTGCTATCAGAGCACTAGGGGAATAAGTTTAGGAAATGCTTTTCGCCCAACTGGGAAGAGAGCGTGGCACACCAGCAAAAGAAAAAAGCCCCCATCAAAGGCCACACACTAGCAGCACATCAGTCCCTAAGGGTCTAGTGGTTAGGATTCGGCGCTCTCACCGCCGCAGCCTGTGTTCGATTCCCGGTCAGGGAACTCTTTAGAGGAGTAGACAAAACCTGCTGTAAAACTGCCAAAAAGAAGCTTATTTCTGTGGGCCCAACCAACACAAAAACACTTCCTACTTCCAGCCAGATTTGAATGAGCGACCTAAGGATTACTGCCTTGCAGACTACATTTCACCTACAGTCCTCCACTCTACCAACTGAGCCATCTAAGGACAGACCACTTGATCAGCTTACCTTCATTTGTCTATATTGGTTGGGCAGGTCAAACGTGTACATTGAGGCAGATTACAAATGACTGTACAGTACTCTAAAGGAGCAGCCATGTTGCTTTGTCCTTTTTAAAAGGTCCTGCAATAGTCCAGCGATGTCCTGGAGATGCCGAGGGTTGAACTCGGGGCCTCATACATGCAAAGCATGCGCTCTACCACTGAGCTACATCCCCAAGTGCTGTGGGGCAACTGCTATCAGAGCACTAGGGGAATAAGTTTAGGAAATGCTTTTCGCCCAACTGGGAAGAGAGCGTGGCACACCAGCAAAAGAAAAAAGCCCCCATCAAAGGCCACACACTAGCAGCACATCAGTCCCTAAGGGTCTAGTGGTTAGGATTCGGCGCTCTCACCGCCGCAGCCTGTGTTCGATTCCCGGTCAGGGAACTCTTTAGAGGAGTAGACAAAACCTGCTGTAAAACTGCCAAAAAGAAGCTTATTTCTGTGGGCCCAACCAACACAAAAACACTTCCTACTTCCAGCCAGATTTGAATGAGCGACCTAAGGATTACTGCCTTGCAGACTACATTTCACCTACAGTCCTCCACTCTACCAACTGAGCCATCTAAGGACAGACCACTTGATCAGCTTACCTTCATTTGTCTATATTGGTTGGGCAGGTCAAACGTGTACATTGAGGCAGATTACAAATGACTGTACAGTACTCTAAAGGAGCAGCCATGTTGCTTTGTCCTTTTTAAAAGGTCCTGCAATAGTCCAGCGATGTCCTGGAGATGCCGAGGATTGAACTCGGGGCCTCATACATGAGTACCAGAGTACAAGGGGAAAAGTTTAGGAAATGCTTTTCGCCCAACTGGGAAGAGAGCGTGGCACAGCAGCAAAAGAAAAAAGCCCCCATCAAAGGCCACACACTAGCAGCACATCAGTCCCTAAGGGTCTAGTGGTTAGGATTCGGCGCTCTCACCGCCGCAGCCTGTGTTCGATTCCCGGTCAGGGAACTCTTTAGAGGAGTAGACAAAACCTGCTGTAATTACTGCCAAAAAGAAGCTTATTTCTGTGGGCCCAACCAACACAAAAACACTTCCTACTTCCAGCCAGATTTGAATGAGCGACCTAAGGATTACTGCCTTGCAGACTACATTTCACCTACAGTCCTCCACTCTACCAACTGAGCCATTTAAGTACTGTCCACTTGATCAGCTTACCTTCATTTGCCTATATTGGTTGGGCAGGTCAAGCGTGTACATTGAGGCAGATTACAAATGACTGTACAGTACTCTAAAGGAGCAGCCATGTTGCTTTGTCCTTTTTAAAAGGTCCTGCAATAGTCCAGCGATGTCCTGGAGATGCCGAGGATTGAACTCGGGGCCTCATACATGCAAAGCATGCGCTCTACCACTGAGCTACATCCCCAAGTGCTGTGGGGCAACTGCTATCAGAGCACTAGGGGAATAAGTTTAGGAAATGCTTTTCGCCCAACTGGGAAGAGAGCGTGGCACACCAGCAAAAGAAAAAAGCCCCCATCAAAGGCCACACACTAGCAGCACATCAGTCCCTAAGGGTCTAGTGGTTAGGATTCGGCGCTCTCACCGCCGCAGCCTGTGTTCGATTCCCGGTCAGGGAACTCTTTAGAGGAGTAGACAAAACCTGCTGTAAAACTGCCAAAAAGAAGCTTATTTCTGTGGGCCCAACCAACACAAAAGCACTTCCTACTTCCAGCCAGATTTGAATGAGCGACCTAAGGATTACTGCCTTGCAGACTACATTTCACCTACAGTCCTCCACTCTACCAACTGAGCCATCTAAGGACAGACCACTTGATCAGCTTACCTTCATTTGCCTATATTGGTTGGGCAGGTCAAACGTGTACATTGAGGCAGATTACAAATGACTGTACAGTACTCTAAAGGAGCAGCCATGTTGCTTTGTCCTTTTTAAAAGGTCCTGCAATAGTCCAGCGATGTCCTGGAGATGCCGAGGATTGAACTCGGGGCCTCATACATGCAAAGCATGCGCTCTACCACTGAGCTACATCCCCAAGTGCTGTGGGGCAACTGCTATCAGAGCACTAGGGGAAGGAGTTCAGGAAATGCTCTTTGCTCCACTGGCAAGAGAGTGTGGCACACCAGCAAGAAAAAAAGCCCCCATCGAAGGCCATACACTGGTAGCACATTAGTCCCTGATGCTGTAAGGCAATTGCTACCAGAGTACAAGGGGAATAAGTTTAGGAAATGCTTTTCGCCCAACTGGTAAGAGAGCGTGGCACACCAGCAAAAAAAAAAGCCCCCATCAAAGGCCACACATTAGCAGCACATCAGTCCCTGATGGTCTAGTGGTTAGGATTCGGCGCTCTCACCCCGCGGCCCGGGTTCGATTCCCGGTCAGGGAACTCTTTAGAGGAGTAGACAAAACCTGCTGTAATTACTGCCAAAAAGAAGCTTATTTCTGTGGGCCCAACCAACACAAAAACACTTCCTACTTCCAGCCAGATTTGAATGAGCGACCTAAGGATTACTGCCTTGCAGACTACATTTCACCTACAGTCCTCCACTCTACCAACTGAGCCATCTAAGGACTGACCACTTCATCAGCTTACCTTCATTTGCCTATATTGGTTGGGCAGGTCAAACGTGTACATTGAGGCAGATTACAAATGACTGTACAGTACTCTAAAGGAGCAGCCATGTTGCTTTGTCCTTTTTAAAAGGTCCTGCAATAGTCCAGCGATGTCCTGGAGATGCCGAGGATTGAACTCGGGGCCTCATACATGCAAAGCATGCGCTCTACCACTGAGCTACATCCCCAAGTGCTGTGGGGCAACTGCTATCAGAGCACTAGGGGAAGGAGTTCAGGAAATGCTCTTTGCTCCACTGGCAAGAGAGTGTGGCACACCAGCAAGAAAAAAAGCCCCCATCGAAGGCCATACACTGGTAGCACATTAGTCCCTGATGCTGTAAGGCAATTGCTACCAGAGTACAAGGGGAATAAGTTTAGGAAATGCTTTTCGCCCAACTGGGAAGAGAGCATGGCACACCAGCAAAAGAAAAAAGCCCCCATCAAAGGCCACACACTAGCAGCACATCAGTCCTTGATGGTCTGGTGGTTAGGATTCGGCGCTCTCACCGCCGCGGTCGGATTCGATTCCCGGTCAGGGAACTCTTTAGAGGAGTAGACAAAACCTGCTGTAATTACTGCCAAAAAGAAGCTTATTTCTGTGGGCCCAACCAACACAAAAACACTTCCTACTTCCAGCCAGATTTGAATGAGCGACCTAAGGATTACTGCCTTGCAGACTACATTTCACCTACAGTCCTCCACTCTACCAACTGAGCCATCTAAGGACTGATCACTTGATCAGCTTACCTTCATTTGCCTATATTGGTTGGGCAGGTCAAATGTGTACATTGAGGCAGATTACAAATGACTGTACAGTACTCTAAAGGAGCAGCCATGTTGCTTTGTCCTTTTTAAAAGGTCCTGCAATAGTCCAGCGATGTCCTGGAGATGCCCAGGATTGAACTTGGGGCCTCATACATGCAAAGCATGCGCTCTACCACTGAGCTACATCCCCAAGTGCTGTGGGATAATTGCTATCAGAGCACTAGGGGAAGAAGTTCAGGAAATGCTCTTTGCTCCACTGGCAAGAGAGTGTGGCACACCAGCAAGAAAAAAAGCCCCCATCGAAGGCCATACACTGGTAGCACATTAGTCCCTGATGCTGTAAGGCAATTGCTACCAGAGTACAAGGGGAATAAGTTCAGGAAATGCTTTTTGCCCAACTGGTAAGAGAGCGTGGAACATCAGCAAAAGAAAAAAGCCCCCATCAAAGGCCACACACTAGCAGCACATCAGTCCCTGGTGGTCTAGTGGTTAGGATTCTGCGCTCTCACCGCCGCGGCCCTTGTTCGATTCCCGGTCAGGAAACTCTTTAGAGGAGTAGACAAAACCTGCTGTAATTACTGCCAAAAAGTAGCTTATTTCTGTGTGCCCAACCAACACAAAAACACTTCCTACTTCCAACCAGATTTGAATGAGCGACCTAAGGATTACTGCCTTGCAGACTACATTTAACCTACAGTCCTCCACTCTACCAACTGAGCCATCTAAGTACTGTCCACTTGATCAGCTTACCTATATTGGTTGGGCAGGTCAAACGTGTACATTGAGGCAGATTACAAATGACTGTACAGTACTCTAAAGGAGCAGCCATGTTGCTTTGTCCTTTTTAAAAGGTCCTGCAATAGTCCAGCGATGTCCTGGAGATGCCGAGGATTGAACTCGGGGCCTCATACATGAGTACCAGAGTACAAGGGGAAAAGTTTAGGAAATGCTTTTCGCCCAACTGGGAAGAGAGCGTGGCACAGCAGCAAAAGAAAAAAGCCCCCATCAAAGGCCACACACTAGCAGCACATCAGTCCCTGATGGTCTGGTGGTTAGGATTCGGCGCTCTCACCGCTGCGGCCCGGGTTCGATTCCCGGTCAGGGGACTCTTTAGAGGAGTAGACAAAACCTGCTGTAATTACTGCCAAAAAGAAGCTTATTTCTGTGGGCCCAACCAACACAAAAACACTTCCTACTTCCAGCCAGATTTGAATGAGCGACCTAAGGATTACTGCCTTGCAGACTACATTTCACCTACAGTCCTCCACTCTACCAACTGAGCCATTTAAGTACTGTCCACTTGATCAGCTTACCTTCATTTGCCTATATTGGTTGGGCAGGTCAAACGTGTACATTGAGGCAGATTACAAATGACTGTACAGTACTCTAAAGGAGCAGCCATGTTGCTTTGTCCTTTTTAAAAGGTCCTGCAATAGTCCAGCGATGTCCTGGAGATGCCCAGGATTGAACGCAGGGCCTCATATATGCAAAGCATGCGCTCTACCACTGAGCTACATCCCCAAGTGCTGTGGGGCAACTGCTATTAGAGCACTAGGGGAAGGAGTTCAGGAAATGCTCTTTGCTCCACTGGCAAGAGAGTGTTGCACACCAGCAAGAAAAAAAGCCCCCATCGAAGGCCATACACTGGTAGCACATTAGTCCCTGATGCTGTAAGGCAATTGCTACCAGAGTACAAGGGGAATAAGTTTAGGAAATGCTTTTCGCCAACTGGGAAGAGAGCGTGGCACACCAGCAAAAAAAAAAAAAGCCCCCATCAAAGGCCACACACTAGCAGCACATCAGTCCCTGATGGTCTGGTGGTTAGGATTCGGCGCTCTCACCGCCGCGGCCCGGGTTCGATTCCCGGTCAGGGAACTCTTTAGAGGAGTAGACAAAACCTGCTGTAATAACTGCCAAAAAGAAGCTCATTTCTGTGGGCCCAACCAACACAAAAACACTTCCTACTTCCAGCCAGATTTGAATGAGCGACCTAAGGATTACTGCCTTGCAGACTACATTTCACCTACAGTCCTCCACTCTACCAACTGAGCCATCTAAGGACTGATCACTTGATCAGCTTACCTTCATTTGCCTATATTGGTTGGGCAGCCCAAACGTGTACATTGAGGCAGATTACAAATGACTGTACAGTACTCTAAAAGAGCAGCCATGTTGCTTTGTCCTTTTTAAAAGGTCCTGCAATAGTCCAGCGATGTCCTGGAGATGCCGAGGATTGAACTCGGGGCCTCATACATGCAAAGCATGCGCTCTACCACTGAGCTACATCCCCAAGTGCTGTGGGGCAACTGCTATCAGAGCACTAGGGGAATAAGTTTAGGAAATGCTTTTCGCCCAACTGGGAAGAGAGCGTGGCACGCCAGCAAAAAAAAAAGCCCCCATCAAAGGCCACACACTAGCAGCACATCAGTCCCTGATGGTCTAGTGGTTAGGATTCGGCGCTCTCACCGCCGCGGCCCGGGTTCGATTCCCGGTCAGGGAACTCTTTAGAGGAGTAGACAAAACCTGCTGTAATTACTGCCAAAAAGAAGCTTATTTCTGTGGGCCCAACCAACACAAAACACTTCCTACTTCCAGCCAGATTTGAATGAGCGACCTAAGGATTACTGCCTTGCAGACTACATTTCACCTACAGTCCTCCACTCTACCAACTGAGCCATCTAAGGACTGAACACTTGATCAGCTTACCTTCATTTGCCTATATTGGTTGGGCAGGTCAAACGTGTACATTGAGGCAGATTACAAATGACTGTACAGTACTCTAAAGGAGCAGCCATGTTGCTTTGTCCTTTTTAAAAGGTCCTGCAATAGTCCAGCGATGTCCTGGAGATGCCGACGATTGAACTCGGGGCCTCATACATGCAAAGCATGCGCTCTACCACTGAGCTACATCCCAAAGTGCTGTGGGGCAACTGCTATCAGAGCACTAGGGGAATAAGTTTAGGAAATGCTTTTCGCCCAACTGGGAAGAGAGCGTGGCACACCAGCAAAAGAAAAAAGCCCCCATCAAAGGCCACACACTAGCAGCACATCAGTCCCTAAGGGTCTAGTGGTTAGGATTCGGCGCTCTCACCGCCGCGGCCTGTGTTCGATTCCCGGTCAGGGAACTCTTTAGAGGAGTAGACAAAACCTGCTGTAAAACTGCCAAAAAGAAGCTTATTTCTGTGGGCCCAACCAACACAAAAACACTTCCTACTTCCAGCCAGATTTGAATGAGCGACCTAAGGATTACTGCCTTGCAGACTACATTTCACCTACAGTCCTCCACTCTACCAACTGAGCCATCTAAGGACAGACCACTTGATCAGCTTACCTTCATTTGTCTATATTGGTTGGGCAGGTCAAACGTGTACATTGAGGCAGATTACAAATGACTGTACAGTACTCTAAAGGAGCAGCCATGTTGCTTTGTCCTTTTTAAAAGGTCCTGCAATAGTCCAGCGATGTCCTGGAGATGCCGAGGATTGAACTCGGGGCCTCATACATGCAAAGCATGCGCTCTACCACTGAGCTACATCCCCAAGTGCTGTGGGGTAACTGCTATCAGAGCACTAGGGGAAGGAGTTCAGGAAATGCTCTTTGCTCCACTGGCAAGAGAGTGTGGCACACCAGCAAGAAAAAAAGCCCCCATCGAAGGCCATACACTGGTAGCACATTAGTCCCTGATGCTGTAAGGCAATTGCTACCAGAGTACAAGGGGAATAAGTTTAGGAAATGCTTTTCGCCCAACTGGTAAGAGAGCGTGGCACACCAGCAAAAAAAAAAGCCCTCATCAAAGGCCACACATTAGCAGCACATCAGTCCCTGATGGTCTAGTGGTTAGGATTCGGCGCTCTCACCGCCGCGGCCCGGGTTCGATTCCCGGTCAGGGAACTCTTTAGAGGAGTAGACAAAACCTGCTGTAATTACTGCCAAAAAGAAGCTTATTTCTGTGGGCCCAACCAACACAAAAACACTTCCTACTTCCAGCCAGATTTGAATGAGCGACCTAAGGATTACTGCCTTGCAGACTACATTTCACCTACAGTCCTCCACTCTACCAACTGAGCCATCTAAGGACAGACCACTTGATCAGCTTACCTTCATTTGCCTATATTGGTTGGGCAGGTCAAACGTGTACATTGAGGCAGATTACAAATGACTGTACAGTACTCTGAAGGAGCAGCCATGTTGCTTTGTCCTTTTTAAAAGGTCCTGCAATAGTCCAGCGATGTCCTGGAGATGCCGAGGTTTGAACTCGGGGCCTCATACATGCAAAGCGCTCTACCACTGAGCTACATCCCCAAGTGCTGTGGGGCAACTGCTATCAGAGCACTAGGGGAAGGAGTTCAGGAAATGCTCTTTGCTCCACTGGCAAGAGAGTGTGGCACACCAGCAAGAAAAAAAGCCCCCATCGAAGGCCATACACTGGTAGCACATTAGTCCCTGATGCTGTAAGGCAATTGCTACCAGAGTACAAGGGGAATACGTTTAGGAAATGCTTTTCGCCCAACTGGGAAGAGAGCGTGGCACACCAGCAAAAGAAAAAAGCCCCCATCAAAGGCCACACACTAGCAGCACATCAGTCCCTGATGGTCTAGTGGTTAGGATTCGGCGCTCTCACTGCTGCGGCCCGGGTTCGTTTCCCGGGCAGGGAACTCTTTAGAGGAGTAGACAAAACCTGCTGTAATTACTGCCAAAAAGAAGCTTATTTCTGTGGGCCCAACCAACACAAAAACAATTCCTGCTTCCAGCCAGATTTGAATGAGCGACCTAAGGAGTACTGCCTTGCAGACTACATTTCACCTACAGTCCTCCACTCTACCAACTGAGCCATCTAAGGACTGACCACTTGATCAGCTTACCTTCATTTGCCTTTATTGGTTGGGCAGGTCAAACGTGTACATTGAGGCAGATTACAAATGACTGTACAGTATTCTAAATGAGCAGCCATGTTGCTTTGTCCTTTTTAAAAGGTCCTGCAATAGTCCAGCGATGTCCTGTAGATGCCGAGGTTTGAACTCGGGGCCTCATACATGCAAAGCATGCGCTCTACCACTGAGCTACATCCCCAAGTGCTGTGGGGCAACTGCTATCAGAGCACTAGGGGAAGGAGTTCAGGAAATGCTCTTTGCTCCACTGGCAAGAGAGTGTTGCACACCAGCAAGAAAAAAAGCCCCCATCGAAGGCCATACACTGGTAGCACATTAGTCCCTGATGCTGTAAGGCAATTGCTACCAAAGTACAAGGGGAATAAGTTTAGGAAATGCTTTTCGCCCAACTGGGAAGAGAGCGTGGCACACCAGCAAAAGAAAAAAGCCCCCATCAAAGGCCACACACTAGCAGCACGTCAGTCCCTGATGGTCTAGTGGTTAGGATTCGGCGCTCTCACCGCCGCGGCCCGGGTTCGTTTCCCGGGCAGGGAACTCTTTAGAGGAGTAGACAAAACCTGCTGTAATTACTGCCAAAAAGAAGCTTATTTCTGTGGGCCCAACCAACACAAAAACACTTCCTGCTTCCAGCCAGATTTGAATGAGCGACCTAAGGATTACTGCCTTGCAGACTACATTTCACCTACAGTCCTCCACTTTACCAACTGAGCCATCTAAGGACTGACCACTTGGTCAGCTTACCGTCATTTGCCTATATTGGTTGGGCAGGTCAAAAGTGTACATTGAGGCAGATTACAAATGACTGTACAGTGCTCTAAAGGAGCAGCCATGTTGCTTTGTCCTTTTTAAAAGGTCCTGCAATAGTCCAGGGATGTCCTGGAGATGCCGAGGATTGAACTCGGGGCCTCATACATGCAAAGCATGCGCTCTACCACTGAGCTACATCCCCAAGTGCTGTGGGACAATTGCTATCAGAGCACTAGTGGAAGAAGTTCAGGAAATGCTCTTTGCTCCACTGGCAAGAGAGTGTGGCACACCAGCAAGAAAAAAAGCCCCCATCGAAGGCCATACTTTGGTAGCACATTAGTCCCTGATGCTGTAAGGCAATTGCTACCAGAGTACAAGGGGAATAAGTTTAGGAAATGCTTTTCGCCCAACTGGGAAGAGAGCGTGGCACACCAGCAAAAGAAAAAAGCCCCCATCAAAGGCCACACACTAGCAGCACATCAGTCCCTGATGGTCTAGTGGTTAGGATTCGGCGCTCTCACTGCTGCGGCCCGGGTTCGTTTCCCGGGCAGGGAACTCTTTAGAGGAGTAGACAAAACCTGCTGTAATTACTGCCAAAAAGAAGCTTATTTCTGTGGGCCCAACCAACACAAAAACAATTCCTGCTTCCAGACAGATTTGAATGAGCGACCTAAGGAGTACTGCCTTGCAGACTACATTTCACCTACAGTCCTCCACTCTACCAACTGAGCCATCTAAGGACTGACCACTTGATCAGCTTACCTTCATTTGCCTATATTGGTTGGGCAGGTCAAAAGTGTACATTGAGGCAGATTACAAATGACTCTAAGTGCTCTAAAGGAGCAGCCATGTTGCTTTGTCCTTTTTAAAAGGTCCTGCAATAGTCCAGCGATGTCCTGGAGATGCCGAGGATTGAACTCGGGGCCTCATACATGCAAAGCATGCGCTCTACCACTGAGCTACATCCCCAAGTGCTGTGGGACAATTGCTATCAGAGCACTAGTGGAAGAAGTTCAGGAAATGCTCTTTGCTCCACTGGCAAGAGAGTGTGGCACACCAGCAAGAAAAAAAGCCCCCATCGAAGGCCATACTTTGGTAGCACATTAGTCCCTGATGCTGTAAGGCAATTGCTACCAGAGTACAAGGGGAATACGTTTAGGAAATGCTTTTCGCCCAACTGGGAAGAGAGCGTGGCACACCAGCAAAAGAAAAAAGCCCCCATCAAAGGCCACACACTAGCAGCACATCAGTCCCTGATGGTCTAGTGGTTAGGATTCGGCGCTCTCACTGCTGCGGCCCGGGTTCGTTTCCCGGGCAGGGAACTCTTTAGAGGAGTAGACAAAACCTGCTGTAATTACTGCCAAAAAGAAGCTTATTTCTGTGGGCCCAACCAACACAAAAACAATTCCTGCTTCCAGCCAGATTTGAATGAGCGACCTAAGGAGTACTGCCTTGCAGACTACATTTCACCTACAGTCCTCCACTCTACCAACTGAGCCATCTAAGGACTGACCACTTGATCAGCTTACCTTCATTTGCCTATATTGGTTGGGCAGGTCAAACGTGTACATTGAGGCAGATTACAAATGACTGTACAGTATTCTAAATGAGCAGCCATGTTGCTTTGTCCTTTTTAAAAGGTCCTGCAATAGTCCAGCGATGTCCTGTAGATGCCGAGGTTTGAACTCGGGGCCTCATACATGCAAAGCATGCGCTCTACCACTGAGCTACATCCCCAAGTGCTGTGGGGCAACTGCTATCAGAGCACTAGGGGAAGGAGTTCAGGAAATGCTCTTTGCTCCACTGGCAAGAGAGTGTTGCACACCAGCAAGAAAAAAAGCCCCCATCGAAGGCCATACACTGGTAGCACATTAGTCCCTGATGCTGTAAGGCAATTGCTACCAAAGTACAAGGGGAATAAGTTTAGGAAATGCTTTTCGCCCAACTGGGAAGAGAGCGTGGCACACCAGCAAAAGAAAAAAGCCCCCATCAAAGGCCACACACTAGCAGCACGTCAGTCCCTGATGGTCTAGTGGTTAGGATTCGGCGCTCTCACCGCCGCGGCCCGGGTTCGTTTCCCGGGCAGGGAACTCTTTAGAGGAGTAGACAAAACCTGCTGTAATTACTGCCAAAAAGAAGCTTATTTCTGTGGGCCCAACCAACACAAAAACACTTCCTGCTTCCAGCCAGATTTGAATGAGCGACCTAAGGATTACTGCCTTGCAGACTACATTTCACCTACAGTCCTCCACTTTACCAACTGAGCCATCTAAGGACTGACCACTTGGTCAGCTTACCGTCATTTGCCTATATTGGTTGGGCAGGTCAAAAGTGTACATTGAGGCAGATTACAAATGACTGTACAGTGCTCTAAAGGAGCAGCCATGTTGCTTTGTCCTTTTTAAAAGGTCCTGCAATAGTCCAGGGATGTCCTGGAGATGCCGAGGATTGAACTCGGGGCCTCATACATGCAAAGCATGCGCTCTACCACTGAGCTACATCCCCAAGTGCTGTGGGACAATTGCTATCAGAGCACTAGTGGAAGAAGTTCAGGAAATGCTCTTTGCTCCACTGGCAAGAGAGTGTGGCACACCAGCAAGAAAAAAAGCCCCCATCGAAGGCCATACTTTGGTAGCACATTAGTCCCTGATGCTGTAAGGCAATTGCTACCAGAGTACAAGGGGAATAAGTTTAGGAAATGCTTTTCGCCCAACTGGGAAGAGAGCGTGGCACACCAGCAAAAGAAAAAAGCCCCCATCAAAGGCCACACACTAGCAGCACATCAGTCCCTGATGGTCTAGTGGTTAGGATTCGGCGCTCTCACTGCTGCGGCCCGGGTTCGTTTCCCGGGCAGGGAACTCTTTAGAGGAGTAGACAAAACCTGCTGTAATTACTGCCAAAAAGAAGCTTATTTCTGTGGGCCCAACCAACACAAAAACAATTCCTGCTTCCAGACAGATTTGAATGAGCGACCTAAGGAGTACTGCCTTGCAGACTACATTTCACCTACAGTCCTCCACTCTACCAACTGAGCCATCTAAGGACTGACCACTTGATCAGCTTACCTTCATTTGCCTATATTGGTTGGGCAGGTCAAAAGTGTACATTGAGGCAGATTACAAATGACTCTAAGTGCTCTAAAGGAGCAGCCATGTTGCTTTGTCCTTTTTAAAAGGTCCTGCAATAGTCCAGCGATGTCCTGGAGATGCCGAGGATTGAACTCGGGGCCTCATACATGCAAAGCATGCGCTCTACCACTGAGCTACATCCCCAAGTGCTGTGGGACAATTGCTATCAGAGCACTAGTGGAAGAAGTTCAGGAAATGCTCTTTGCTCCACTGGCAAGAGAGTGTGGCACACCAGCAAGAAAAAAAGCCCCCATCGAAGGCCATACTTTGGTAGCACATTAGTCCCTGATGCTGTAAGGCAATTGCTACCAGAGTACAAGGGGAATACGTTTAGGAAATGCTTTTCGCCCAACTGGGAAGAGAGCGTGGCACACCAGCAAAAGAAAAAAGCCCCCATCAAAGGCCACACACTAGCAGCACATCAGTCCCTGATGGTCTAGTGGTTAGGATTCGGCGCTCTCACTGCTGCGGCCCGGGTTCGTTTCCCGGGCAGGGAACTCTTTAGAGGAGTAGACAAAACCTGCTGTAATTACTGCCAAAAAGAAGCTTATTTCTGTGGGCCCAACCAACACAAAAACAATTCCTGCTTCCAGCCAGATTTGAATGAGCGACCTAAGGAGTACTGCCTTGCAGACTACATTTCACCTACAGTCCTCCACTCTACCAACTGAGCCATCTAAGGACTGACCACTTGATCAGCTTACCTTCATTTGCCTATATTGGTTGGGCAGGTCAAACGTGTACATTGAGGCAGATTACAAATGACTGTACAGTATTCTAAATGAGCAGCCATGTTGCTTTGTCCTTTTTAAAAGGTCCTGCAATAGTCCAGCGATGTCCTGTAGATGCCGAGGTTTGAACTCGGGGCCTCATACATGCAAAGCATGCGCTCTACCACTGAGCTACATCCCCAAGTGCTGTGGGGCAACTGCTATCAGAGCACTAGGGGAAGGAGTTCAGGAAATGCTCTTTGCTCCACTGGCAAGAGAGTGTTGCACACCAGCAAGAAAAAAAGCCCCCATCGAAGGCCATACACTGGTAGCACATTAGTCCCTGATGCTGTAAGGCAATTGCTACCAAAGTACAAGGGGAATAAGTTTAGGAAATGCTTTTCGCCCAACTGGGAAGAGAGCGTGGCACACCAGCAAAAGAAAAAAGCCCCCATCAAAGGCAACACACTAGCAGCACGTCAGTCCCTGATGGTCTAGTGGTTAGGATTCGGCGCTCTCACCGCCGCGGCCCGGGTTCGTTTCCCGGGCAGGGAACTCTTTAGAGGAGTAGACAAAACCTGCTGTAATTACTGCCAAAAAGAAGCTTATTTCTGTGGGCCCAACCAACACAAAAACACTTCCTGCTTCCAGCCAGATTTGAATGAGCGACCTAAGGATTACTGCCTTGCAGACTACATTTCACCTACAGTCCTCCACTCTACCAACTGAGCCATCTAAGGACTGACCACTTGGTCAGCTTACCGTCATTTGCCTATATTGGTTGGGCAGGTCAAAAGTGTACATTGAGGCAGATTACAAATGACTGTACAGTGCTCTAAAGGAGCAGCCATGTTGCTTTGTCCTTTTTAAAAGGTCCTGCAATAGTCCAGGGATGTCCTGGAGATGCCGAGGATTGAACTCGGGGCCTCATACATGCAAAGCATGCGCTCTACCACTGAGCTACATCCCCAAGTGCTGTGGGACAATTGCTATCAGAGCACTAGTGGAAGAAGTTCAGGAAATGCTCTTTGCTCCACTGGCAAGAGAGTGTGGCACACCAGCAAGAAAAAAAGCCCCCATCGAAGGCCATACTTTGGTAGCACATTAGTCCCTGATGCTGTAAGGCAATTGCTACCAGAGTACAAGGGGAATAAGTTTAGGAAATGCTTTTCGCCCAACTGGGAAGAGAGCGTGGCACACCAGCAAAAGAAAAAAGCCCCCATCAAAGGCCACACACTAGCAGCACATCAGTCCCTGATGGTCTAGTGGTTAGGATTCGGCGCTCTCACTGCTGCGGCCCGGGTTCGTTTCCCGGGCAGGGAACTCTTTAGAGGAGTAGACAAAACCTGCTGTAATTACTGCCAAAAAGAAGCTTATTTCTGTGGGCCCAACCAACACAAAAACAATTCCTGCTTCCAGCCAGATTTGAATGAGCGACCTAAGGAGTACTGCCTTGCAGACTACATTTCACCTACAGTCCTCCACTCTACCAACTGAGCCATCTACCCTACTAACACAATCAGGTTGCAGCAATGTTGCAGAAACGTGCAATTTAGACTTTTGTATGGTCCACTCAACGTCAAGTTAAACGTGCATGCAACGCAAACGCGGTATCTGCACACAAGTTGCTGCAACGTGCAGGTCCAACGTGTCTGCAACGTGCCTGCAATGTGTACACAACGTTGTGATTTCCGCGATGATTTCGATGTATATTGCTGCAACGTTGTATACACGTTTATATATTACTTTGTTACGTTGCTGCAACGTGGTCTACACTTCCGTTGGCTACATTTATAATTTGCATTACAAAACAAATCAGCTCCTTGCACAAGCTCCACTACTTCCTGAAACTCTTTACAGGCATATTTCTTTACCGTCCTATACTATTGGATAGCAATAGCGATGAATCCGGTGTGCAGCACACCTGATCAATCACTTCCATCCACTAGTATAGGACAGGAAAGAAATACGCCTGTAGAGTGTCAGGAAGTAGTGGAGCTTGTGCAAGGAGCCTATTAATGCCATAGTCAATGCAGCAAGCAAAATTATGGTACAAAAGTTATGACACAACACCATTCAGTCAAGAACAATTTATTTTATTAAAAAAGTACACAATGTCTGGCCTGCAACATGATAAACTTTAAGTTTAAAAACAAAAAGGATTTAAAAAAAAAAAATACAAAAAGTTATTTACAAAAAAAGTTATAAAAAAAAAAAAAAAAGGCAGGCTGTGCTCAGATGGGGGGGGGGGGGCTGTGCTCAGATGGGCTGCGGGTGGGCGTCAGATGGGCTTGGGGGGGGGCTGTGCTCAGATGGGCTGCGGGTGGGCGTCAGATGGGCTGGGGGGGAGCTGTGCTCAGATGGGCTGCAGGGGGGCGTCAGATGGGCTGGGGGGGGTGGGTTGCTGTGCTCAGATGGGCTGCAGGGGGGCGTCAGATGGGCTGGGGGGCAGCTAGGAAGGGAAGTCTTCCTCATCAGAATGCTGGGGAGTGCTCAGATGGACTGTTCTTGGATGGGCTGTGCTCAGGCGGACTTCTGCAGATACCTAAAGACACAATGAAATGGCCGTAAATACACAACGCACATACATGCACAAAAAAGTGGTACACAATCTTTGGAACCATGCAGTGTCACTGGGTAGGAGAAACCAAAAAAAAAAGACATCACTTACCCTTCTGCATTTAGCAGGGGCATGTTTCAATGTCTCCTGCAGCTGGGCGGCCACCTACGCCATCATAGCCTTTGGCATGGAGACCATCACTGCACCTTTAAGTTATCAAGAAAGGTAATGGTTTCAATTCACATCGGTCATGGAACAAAGACGATGTATTAAAAAATATTCAAAATATGAACCATTTCTTACGTGTTAGAACATTGAAGAGTGTCATACTCTTCAGTGGCTTCTTCCCCTTCTTCCCACGCACACTGTAGGCGCTCCACACCGCATGTGTGGCTACAGCTGACAGCACCCGCCGGACTGTGTCCGCCAAGTCTCTGCCACCAATGGCACCTAGGTATTGTGTCTGCAAAACAAAGACAGTCATTTACTGTACCCTTCCCTGCACTGCAAAAATAAGACAAAGTTCTGCCCTGCAGACACTCACCATCTTCCTCTGATGTTCCCGGTCCTTCAACCTGGCCTCACAGACCTGCAGCTCCTCGTCCGTTTGGGCAGGGTTCAGTACATCCAGCACTTCTCCCTGGGCTCCAGACTCCCCAGGCCGCATGCTCTGGGCCAGTTCCCTCACAGTCCGTGCAAGCTCACGGAGTTGCTCCCGCATCTCTGAGAACTGCTGATGTACAGACCTCTGGAAATCTAGATAAACACAGATGTGGCTATAAGTACATTGACATAAAACTAAATGAAACTCAAAATATATCCCTGCATGCAACATGAAGTAGTCCCATACCAGCATCTGCAGAGCAGCATCGATTAGGTAGAGGGGTACATGGAGTCAATGGTGCTGGAGCCGTTTTATTGGGCGACGGCATCACAGACCTAACTGAAAAACAAAAGGGATAAAGGAAAGGGATTAGCAGGAAACTGTATGGTGTTGGCAGCATGCTTTGGCTTCTAGCATTTGAAGGAAAATAAATTAAGACATTAACAGGTAGACATCACAACACCACAGCAGTACATGCCACTCTTACCTGGTCTGGCTGGGGTGCTATACATGAAGCCTGGGCTCGCATGGTTTTCGCTCACAGGGGATGAGCTCGGAAAATCTGCAAGATGAGTAAATGGTATTCAATCTAAAAAAGCCAATCACAGAGCTAACTGAAAACCTAAAGGGATTAGCAGGAAACTTTATGGTGTTGGCTTTGGCTTCTGGCATTTGGAGGGAAACTAAATAAAGACAAGACAGGTAGACACCACAGCAGTACATGCCACTCTTACCTGGTCTGGCTGGGGTGCTGTATGATCTGGCTGGGGTGCTATAAATGGGGCCTGGGCCCCGCTCGCCCACATGGGACAAGCTTGGAAAATCTGCAAGATGAGTAAAATGGTATTCAAAATAAATAAAAAATAGTCCAACTATCAGTGTGCAGTAGGCATAGACATTTCATTTCAACACAAACATGCAGTTTCAGTTTTAACAGGAACGCCTGTTTTTGACTCGAACTCCAACAATACACACCGATATTACTAATGTGGCAAACAAAGCTGCCTCCATCTTTGTTTCGAGCTAACGCTATTGTCTATGATACCGCGGTTACCTCGTGGGTGGCATTGTTCTCAGTCTCCCACTTTCCAGATAAATGGAAATATATAAAGCATTATCTTGGCTTCGCCTTCACTGTTGCCTATGTAATATTAGCCTAAGATTCGTGATGGCCTTAGAAAGCCTGACACGAGCGAGCTCCCAATGTGAGTCTCAAATTCAGCAGTCAAAAACAATTCACATTTCCCTCAGTCCAGCGGCCATTTTAGTGTTCAACGTTACCTAACACAAACTACCAGCTCAGACCGTTCGCTTATGTTTCTGCAAATGTTCGCGGCGAACACAAAGCCAGCAGTAACAGAAAAAAGGTTTTATAGGTGCAATAGTTTGTCGGAGTATTTGCAATATTGTCTAAACGTTAGCCAAGTTCGGGCCTTGACTTAGCTAGCTAACATTAGGTAGCGTGCTAGCTAGCATTAGGTAGCGTTAGCTAACATTAGGTAGCGTTAGCTAACATTAGGTAGCGTTAGCTAACATTAGGCAGCGTGCTAGCTAGCATTATGTAGCGTTAGCTAACATTAGGCAGCGTGCTAGCTAGCATTATGTAGCGTTAGCTAGCATTAGGCAGCGTGCTAGCTAGCATTATGTAGCGTTAGCTAACATTAGGCAGCGTGCTAGCTAGCATTATGTAGCGTTAGCTAGCATTAGGCAGCCCTACTAACACAATCAGGTTGCAGCAATGTTGCAGAAACGTGCAATTTAGACTTTTGTATGGTCCACTCAACGTCAAGTTAAACGTGCATGCAACGCAAACGCGGTATCTGCACACAAGTTGCTGCAACGTGCAGGTCCAACGTGTCTGCAACGTGCCTGCAATGTGTACACAACGTTGTGATTTCCGTGATGATTTCGATGTATATTGCTGCAACGTTGTATACACGTTTATATATTACTTTGTTACGTTGCTGCAACGTGGTCTACACTTCCGTTGGCTACATATATAATTTGCATTACAAAACAAATCAGCTCTTTGCACAAGCTCCACTACTTCCTGACTCTACAGGCATAGTTCTTTACCGTCCTATACTATTGGATAGCAATAGCGATGAATCCGGTGTGCAGCACACCTGATCAATCACTTCCATCCACTAGTATAGGACAGGAAAGAAATACGCCTGTAGAGTCAGGAAGTAGTGGAGCTTGTGCAAAGAGCCTATTAATGTCATAGTCAATGCAGCAAGCAAAATTATGGTACAAAAGTTATGACAACACCATTCAGTCAAGAACAATTTATTTTATTAAAAAAGTACACAATGTCTGGCCTGCAACATGATAAACAAGTTTAAAAACAAAAAGGATTAAAAAAAAAATACAAAAACAGTTATTTACAAAAAAAAGTTATTTACAAAAAAAATGGCAGGCTGTGCTCAGATGGGCTGCGGGTGGGCGTCAGATGGGCTGGGGGGGGGGGGGCTGTGCTGAGATGGGCTGGGGAGCAGCTAGGAAGGGAAGTCTTCCTCATCAGAATGCTGGGCAGTGCTCAGATGGACTGTGCTTGGATGGGCTGTGCTCAGGCGGACTTCTGCAGATACCTAAAGACACAATGAAATGGCCGTAAATACACAACGCACATACATGCACAAAAAAGTGGTACACAATCTTTGGAACCATGCAGTCACACTGGGTAGGAGAAACCAAAAAAAAAGACATCACTTACCCTTCTGCATTTAGCAGGGGCATGTTTCAATGTCTCCTGCAGCTGGGCGGCCACCTCCGCCATCGTAGCCTTTGGCATGGAGACCATCACTGCACCTTTAAGTTATCAAGAAAGGTAATGGTTTCAATTCACATCGGTCATGGAACAAAGACGATGTATTAAAAAATATTCAAAATATGAACCATTTCTTACATGTTAGAACATTGAAGAGTGTCATACTCTTCAGTGGCTTCTTCCCCTTCTTCCCGTGCACACTGTAGGCGCTCCACACCGCATGTGTGGCTACAGCTGACAGCACCCGCCGGACTGTGTCCGCCAAGTCTCTGCCACCAATGGCACCTAGGTATTGTGTCTGCAAAACAAAGAGTCATTTACTGTACCCTTCCCTGCACTGCAAAAATAAGACAAAGTTCCGCCCTGCAGACACTCACCATCTTCCTCTGATGTTCCCGGTCCTTCAACCTGGCCTCACAGACCTGCAGCTCCTCGTCCGTTTGGGCAGGGTTCAGTACATCCAGCACTTCTCCCTGGGCTCCAGACTCCACAGGCCGCGTGCTCTGGGCCAGTTCCCTCACAGTCCGTGCAAGCTCACGGAGTTGCTCCCGCATCTCTGAGAACTGCTGATGTACAGACCTCTGGAAATCTAGATAAACACAGATGTGGCTATAAGTACATTGACATAAAACTAAATGAAACTCAAAATATATCCCTGCATGCAACATGAAGTAGTCCCATACCAGCATCTGCAGAGCAGCATCGATTAGGTAGAGGGGTACATGGAGTCAATGGTGCTGGAGCCGTTTTATTGGGCGACGGCATCACAGACCTAACTGAAAAACAAAAGGGATAAAGGAAAGGGATGAGCAGGAAACTGTATGGTGTTGGCAGCATGCTTTGGCTTCTGGCATTTGAAGGAAAATAAATTAAGACATTAACAGGTAGACATCACAACACCACAGCAGTACATGCCACTCTTACCTGGTCTGGCTGGGGTGCTATACATGAAGCCTGGGCTCGCATGGTTTTCGCTCACAGGGGATGAGCTCGGAAAATCTGCAAGATGAGTAAATGGTATTCAATCTAAAAAAGCCAATCACAGAGCTAACTGAATGGGATTGGCAGGAAACTTTATGGTGTTGGCTTTGGCTTCTGGCATTTGGAGGGAAACTAAATAAAGACAAGACAGGTAGACACCACAGCAGTACATGCCACTCTTACCTGGTCTGGCTGGGTGCTGTATGATCTGGCTGGGGTGCTATAAATGGGGCCTGGGCCCCGCTCGCCCACATGGGACAAGCTTGGAAAATCTGCAAGATGAGTAAAATGGTATTCAAAATAAATAAAAAATAGTCCAACTATCAGTGTGCAGTAGGCATAGACATTTCATTTCAACACAAACATGCATACCTGGATTGTACAGCACACGTGGATTGTACTGGACCGCTGGCAGAGGAGTCCAGCGGCCATTTTATATTAACGCTAACTAACACAAAACTTAACATCTCAGACCGTTCGCTTGCTTATGTTTCTGCAAATGTTCGCGGCGAACACAAAGCCAGCAGTAACAGAAAAAATATTTGCAATAGTTTGTCGGAGTATTTTCAATATTGTCTAAACATTAGTCAAGTTCGGGCCTTGACTTAGCTAGCTAGCACTAGGTAGCGTGTTAGCTAGCACTAGGTAGCGTGTTAGCTAGCACTAGGTAGCGTGTTAGCTAGCATTAGGTAGTGTGTTAGCTAGCACTAGGTAGCGTGTTAGCTAGCACTAGGTAGCGTGTTAGCTAGCACTAGGTAGCGTGTTAGCTAGCACTAGGTAGCGTGTTAGCTAGCACTAGGTAGCGTGTTAGCTAGCACTAGGTAGCGTGTTAGCTAGCACTAGGTAGCGTGTTAGCTAGCACTAGGTAGCGTGTTAGCTAGCACTAGCTAACGTTAGCTAGCTAGCATTGGGCTTCCAATTCCTGAACTTAGTTTAGCGTGCAGGTTATGAGTTACTTCTGTTTACTTAAATTATTACCGGTAAGTAAACAAATAAATAGCTAAACCAACAGTCAAATCAATGTAATTTGATGAGAAAAAACCCCGAGGTGACGTTAACTAGATAACTTACCAGAGATGAGTGCGCACCACACAAAAAAAGTGTTTTAGTCCCCAATCTGTTCTCTTTATGGCTTTAAACCACAGCTTTCGACGGTTCCTCTGAAAAGGGTGACATCTCGAGGGGATGCTGAAGAATCTGAGGCCATCATCTTGTTCTTTTCTGTTTGTACAGTTCACAGCACAGCAGCTTTGAGGCATAATTAGCTACATGAAACGAGTAGCTAGCGAGTTCGTTCCTCGTTCGCTCGTTCCTTTTTCCCGAAGAGGCTGCGTGCTCGCTCTGCTGTGACGTAGGCGGTGAACCCATCTATAGGGAGGGAAAGTGATCTCATCGCCCCCTAGTGGAAGTGTTCCATAATGCCGAGAGAATGAATGGGATTTCTCGACACGTCTTTTGAAAAATGATATCTTGGTCGACACCGAAACGTTAGTTTTAATTAATGAAAAAGCATTAAATGTTAACAAACAGGGAAATATAGAATCAATAACATTTCTAAGATGAGTTATTCACCTCAACATAGTACAATATGAAGGATATAAGCGAAAATTTAAAAAAAGAACAAAAGACAGGAGCAGTTTGCCAAAGAATCCTGCCTACTTTAACTGTGAACCAAGCAAGCAGTGACGTCACGGGATAGCCCGATTGCAATCCTATTGCTAGCCTAATATGACTTTAATCCAACGTCACAGCAACGTTATTTAACGACGTTGCAGGGACCCATATTGCCAATGTTTCTGCAACGTTGCAGAAAAGTCTAATTAGACTTAGGAGGGTAAAGTTATTTTCGACCTTAGATGGACGTTGTCACAACATCGCCTGATGGTAACGTTGCAACTTACCTAAGTACAACTTATGTGCAACGTTGCTGCAACCCACTGTGTTAGTAGGGAGCGTGCTAGCTAGCATTATGTAGCGTTAGCTAGCATTAGGTAGCGTGCTAGCTAGCATTAGGCTTCCAATTCCTGAACTTAGTTTAGCGTTCAGGTTATGAGTTACTTCTGTTTACTTAAATCTTATATTACCGGTAAGTAAACTAATAAATAGCTAAACCAACGGTCAAATCAATGTAATTTGATGAGAAAAAAACCCCCGAGGTAACTGGTATAACTTACCAGATCTGAAGTGCGCACCACACTGTGTTTGTTGGTCCCCAATCTGCTCTCTTTATGGCTTTAAACCACAGCTTTCGACGGTTCCTCTGAAAAGGGTGACATCTCGAGGGGATGCTGAAGAATCTGAGGCCATCATCTTGTCCTTTTCTGTTTGTACAGTTCACAGCACAGCAGCTTTGAGGCATAATAAGCTACATGAAACGGAGCTCCTGGCTACTGTGGCTAGCGTTGCCTTTTTACCCAGAGGCCTCGTGCTCGCTCTGCTGTGACGTAGGCGGCGAACCCATCTATAGGGAGGGAAAGTGATCTCATCGCCCCCTAGTGGAAGCGTTCCATAATGCCGAGAGAATGAATGGGTTTTCTCGACACGTCTTTTGAAAAATGATATCTTGGTCGACACCGAAAAGTTAGTAGAATTTTTTTTCATTAATGAAAAAGCATTCAATTTATAACAAACAGGTAAATATACAATCAATAACATTTCTAAGATGCGTTATTAACCTCAACATACAGTACAATATGAAGGATATAAGCGAAAATAAAATAAAAAATAAAAAAGACAGGAGCAGTTTGGCAAAGAATCCTGCCTACTTTAACTGTGAACCAAGCAAGCAGTGACGTCACGGGATAGCCCGATTGCAATCCTATTGCTAGCCTAATAGGACTTTAATCCAACGTCACTGCAACGTTATTTAATGACGTTGCAGGGACCCATATTGCCAATGTTTCTGCAACGTTGCAGAAAAGTCTAATTAGACTTTAAGGGTAAAGTTATTTTCGACCTTAGATGGACGTTGTCACAACATCGCCTGATGGTAACGTTGCAACTTACCTAAGTACAACTTATGTGCAACGTTGCTGCAACCCACTGTGTTAGTAGGGTAAGGACTGACCACTTGATCAGCTTACCTTCATTTGCCTATATTGGTTGGGCAGGTCAAAAGTGTACATTGAGGCAGATTACAAATGACTCTAAGTGCTCTAAAGGAGCAGCCATGTTGCTTTGTCCTTTTTAAAAGGTCCTGCAATAGTCCAGCGATGTCCTGGAGATGCCGAGGATTGAACTCGGGGCCTCATACATGCAAAGCATGCGCTCTACCACTGAGCTACATCCCCAAGTGCTGTGGGACAATTGCTATCAGAGCACTAGGGGAAGGAGTTCAGGAAATGCTCTTTGCTCCACTGGCAAGAGAGTGTTGCACACCAGCAAGAAAAAAAGCCCCCATCGAAGGCCATACACTGGTAGCACATTAGTCCCTGATGCTGTAAGGCAATTGCTACCAAAGTACAAGGGGAATAAGTTTAGGAAATGCTTTTCGCCCAACTGGGAAGAGAGCGTGGCACACCAGCAAAAGAAAAAAGCCCCCATCAAAGGCCACACACTAGCAGCACGTCAGTCCCTGATGGTCTAGTGGTTAGGATTCGGCGCTCTCACCGCCGTGGCCCGGGTTCGTTTCCCGGGCAGGGAACTCTTTAGAGGAGTAGACAAAACCTGCTGTAATTACTGCCAAAAAGAAGCTTATTTCTGTGGGCCCAACCAACACAAAAACAATTCCTGCTTCCAGCCAGATTTGAATGAGCGACCTAAGGAGTACTGCCTTGCAGACTACATTTCACCTACAGTCCTCCATTCTACCAACTGAGCCATCTAAGGACTGACCACTTGATCAGCTTACCTTCATTTGCCTATATTGGTTGGGCAGGTCAAACGTGTACATTGAGGCAGATTACAAATGACTGTACAGTATTCTAAAGGAGCAGCCATGTTGCTTTGTCCTTTTTAAAAGGTCCTGCAATAGTCCAGCGATGTCCTGTAGATGCCGAGGTTTGAACTCGGGGCCTCATACATGCAAAGCATGCGCTCCACCACTGAGCTACATCCCCAAGTGCTGTGGGGCAACTGCTATCAGAGCACTAGTGGAAGAAGTTCAGGAAATGCTCTTTGCTCCACTGGCAAGAGAGTGTTGCACACCAGCAAGAAAAAAAGCCCCCATCGAAGGCCATACACTGGTAGCACATTAGTCCCTGACGCTGTAAGGCAATTGCTACCAAAGTACAAGGGGAATAAGTTTAGGAAATGCTTATCGCCCAACTGGGAAGAGAGCGTGGCACACCAGCAAAAGAAAAAAGCCCCCATCAAAGGCCACACACTAGCAGCACATCAGTCCCTGATGGTCTAGTGGTTAGGATTCGGCGCTCTCACCGCCGCGGCCCGGGTTTGTTTCCCGGGCAGGGAACTCTTTAGAGGAGTAGACAAAACCTGCTGTAATTACTGCCAAAAAGAAGCTTATTTCTGTGGGCCCAACCAACACAAAAACAATTCCTGCTTCCAGCCAGATTTGAATGAGCGACCTAAGGATTATTGCCTTGCAGACTACATTTCACCTACAGTCCTCCACTCTACCAACTGAGCCATCTAAGGACTGACCACTTGATCAGCTTACCTTCATTTGCCTATATTGGTTGGGCAGGTCAAACGTGTACATTGAGGCAGATTACAAATGACTGTACAGTATTCTAAAGGAGCAGCCATGTTGCTTTGTCCTTTTTAAAAGGTCCTGCAATAGTCCAGCGATGTCCTGTAGATGCCGAGGTTTGAACTCGGGGCCTCATACATGCAAAGCATGCGCTCCACCACTGAGCTACATCCCCAAGTGCTGTGGGGCAACTGCTATCAGAGCACTAGGGGAAGGAGTTCAGGAAATGCTCTTTGCTCCACTGGCAAGAGAGTGTTGCACACCAGCAAGAAAAAAAACCCCCATCGAAGGCCATACACTGGTAGCACATTAGTCCCTGATGCTGTAAGGCAATTGCTACCAAAGTACAAGGGGAATAAGTTTAGGAAATGCTTTTCGCCCAACTGGGAAGAGAGCGTGGCACACCAGCAAAAGAAAAAAGCCCCCATCAAAGGCCACACACTAGCAGCACATCAGTCCCTGATGGTCTAGTGGTTAGGATTCGGCGTTCTCACCGCCGCGGCTTGGGTTCGATTCCCGTTCAGGGAACTCTTTAGAGTAGACAAAACCTGTTGTAATTACTGCCAAAAAAAAACTTATTTCTGTTGGCCCAACCAACCCAAAAACACTTTCTACTTCCAACCAGATTTGAATGAGCGACCTAAGGATTACTGCCTTGCAGACTACATTTCACCTACAGTCCTCCACTCTACCAACTGAGCCATCTAAGGACTGACCACTTGATCAGCTTACCTTCATTTGCCTATATTGGTTGGGCAGGTCAAACGTGTACATTGAGGCAGATTACAAATGACTGTACAGTATTCTAAAGGAGCAGCCATGTTGCTTTGTCCTTTTTAAAAGGTCCTGCAATAGTCCAGCGATGTCCTGTAGATGCCGAGGTTTGAACTCGGGGCCTCATACATGCAAAGCATGCGCTCTACCACTGAGCTACATCCCCAAGTGCTGTGGGGCAACTGCTATCAGAGCACTAGGGGAAGGAGTTCAGGAAATGCTCTTTGCTCCACTGGCAAGAGAGTGTTGCACACCAGCAAGAAAAAAAGCCCCCATCGAAGGCCATACACTGGTAGCACATTAGTCCCTGATGCTGTAAGGCAATTGCTACCAAAGTACAAGGGGAATAAGTTTAGGAAATGCTTATCGCCCAACTGGGAAGAGAGCGTGGCACACCAGCAAAAGAAAAAAGCCCCCATCAAAGGCCACACACTAGCAGCACATCAGTCCCTGATGGTCTAGTGGTTAGGATTCGGCACTCTCACCGCCGCGGCCCGGGTTCGTTTCCCGGGCAGGGAACTCTTTAGAGGAGTAGACAAAACCTGCTGTAATTACTGCCAAAAAGAAGCTTATTTCTGTGGGCCCAACCAACACAAAAACAATTCCTGCTTCCAGCCAGATTTGAATGAGCGACCTAAGGATTACTGCCTTGCAGACTACATTTCACCTACAGTCCTCCACTCTACCAACTGAGCCATCTAAGGACTGACCACTTGATCAGCTTACCTTCATTTGCCTATATTGGTTGGGCAGGTCAAACGTGTACATTGAGGCAGATTACAAATGACTGTACAGTATTCTAAAGGAGCAGCCATGTTGCTTTGTCCTTTTTAAAAGGTCCTGCAATAGTCCAGCGATGTCCTGTAGATGCCGAGGTTTGAACTCGGGGCCTCATACATGCAAAGCATGCGCTCCACCACTGAGCTACATCCCCAAGTGCTGTGGGGCAACTGCTATCAGAGCACTAGGGGAAGGTGTCGTGTAAAATAATTTACTATGTCTTGGGTCAAATTCCAAGAAATAAATCTAAGTCCAGAAATAAATCTAAGTCCAGATTGGTGTTCAAAGTTCCAAAATAACTTCAGAGTCCGAGAAGAAAAACCAACTCGAGGCACAAAGAGTCCAAATGCGATTTGACTTTAATGCTCTTCAGAAACAAACAGCATATTAGTCGGAGCTTCCCCGGGAAAGAACAACTTTTCCCTTTGTCTACTTGACCTTTATAGTCTTATCTACAAACACTCCCCTCCACCCTTGACCACATCCCATTTTCCATACATCACTACTTTTGCCACCAATCAAATGATGTCTAGTTTTGCTGGCTCAGCAAATAACTCATGTTCTACATTCATGTCCCCCCCTCCTCCCAGCTTCCTGGGTGCCCCCCCTCCCAGCTTCCTGGGTGGAAGGACTGTCTGCTTTTTGAGAGGAAATGGGGCCCGACCGGAATCTCAACTGCCCCCCCACAGGAGGAGGAGAAAATACTTATAATTCTCTGCATAAATCAGCACTATTCTCTGGCTGCTTTGGGAGGAGATGAGGGGAAGAGAAGGGATTCAACAGGAAGAGGAAAAGAGACCTTATTGCTGTACTCTGTGCTTTGCAGAGTCAGCATTATATCTCTGACTGCTTTGGGCCTGGCTACTTGGCAGGAGGTGAGGAAGGAGAAAAGAGCATCTTGATTCAGTGGGGACATTCCATTCTCTACACATCCGTTCCTGGTGGCTACATCTGGTGGTGACTTTTTATCTACTATCCCTCATGCGCAGCTGGTTATGTAGAACAAGATTACAATATCATGACATGATTAAAATGCAGGGGAGCTAAATCAAATTAAATCACAACATTCCCCACTTTGTGACTTTAAAACTTAGTCACATTCAGACCCAAAATTTCCAATATTACTTATTAAATATTTCAACATAAACAACAACTCCTAGATATGAAAGTACGGTTATAGACCGCACGTATACGCAGCTCTTTATGGCTGGACGACCCGAACAACATTCCCCTCCCTTGCTCACACATGTTTTATCAGTCTCCTGACCATAGAGATCCTGCTCAATTCGGCAAAGTTTGTTCTACATATCTTCAGCTATATTACAAGACCTTATGTAGGTGTATGGTTTACACAACACACAGATAGAGTAAAAACACAGTACACAGTACAAGCCACATCACCATTAACTGAACACGGCAAATTGGATAGTTACTTCACCTATAGCAATCACCTTCTACCAGTTCTCCTTAAGTAAATTAACACAAGGGGATGTTCCGCAGGTTTGAGTTCCTAAAACCCCACGATTGCCCAACATAATACCGCCCTTGTGTATTAAAATACCTCAGTCTGCGAGAAACTTTATAAACCACTAAGCCCTTGTAACTGAGGTTCTAATACTTATCACTGGATAAACACCACTTCATCCTTTTGTTTGTCTTATTTGGAAATGGTTATGGCCGAACAGCACTTTGAGTGCAGGAACAGTAGTACAAAAAGACAGTCTCAAAACATCAATAAAAACTGAAAACTATTTCTAGAACATTAGTTACATTATGTTCTTGATGGTTATAATGTTGATTGCATAGTGACCAAGTCTACTTACTACAGTGGTATACATTACTTCAGATCACTTTACAAGTATTATTGTGGGGTACATTTGATTATACATGTTATATTGATCCCACATAACCCCCTACGCAGGGGTCTCTCTTCAGTAGTTGACTGGGATGCTCCTCAGCAGCTCACAGCTCGTCGAGCCTGCTTCCTAGGGCATCCATTCTGGCGATGAGGTAGAACAAGTGACGGCGGTTTTCCTCCACGATTTGCCTCGTGCTGAGCCTCCTCCCGGGCGTCATCGTGGGGATAGACTGATCCTGATAATATCTGATGCGACGCTGGCCCGCACGGCGCAGACGGCGCATCTCTGATTTATCCTGACGGGCGGGCAGTTTATCAACAAGTTTTTTGAACCTGGCCAACGGCATTCTACCCAGGCGCTCCTCTGTGCTAGGGGTGCAGGGAAACCATGACAGATCCATGTCCTCCTCTGAGGAAATGTAGCTGTTGTTCTCCGACCAGTTGCGTGACCTGGAGCGCTCTGGGGGTGTGGCCAGCGGCTCCACCTCGATGGGACCAAACGGGCTTTGGGGTACCACCACTCTAGGCGTGCCCTGCATGTCTACTCTCCCCTTGATGGTGCTTCTGCTGGGATGAGTGATGATGGTGCTAATGGCACCTGGGAATTCCTTTTGAGGGGCGGGAGTCATCATTGATGACCGGGGAGCAGACTGCGGGGTTTTGAACCCGGTGGGTGAATTAGCTGGTGTAGTGGATGGCCAGGTTGTCGCACGGTGTCTCCTGAAGGCTGAATCAGGGGTCATCGGGCACATCTCGAGGGTTGGAGGACCGGTAGGTTCAGGGTGTTGCACGGCGTATCTCATAGGCAGGAGGATTGGTTGGTGGTCCTGGGACAGCTGCATCTTCCTCCCAGGCTACACGACCTGTGGGGGGTTATGAAGTAGGCCCAGGGGGTACACTGCTCTATCTCTACATGGGGCATCTCATCTAACACTCTAGACCCGTGCGTGACCCTCCTGAGAGTCATCCTGACCTGTGGGGAACTGGCCTTGCCTAGGGGCCCTATGGGTTGCCAGAACTGCTGATTCCCCATGAATTAGATGCTAATTGTGGATGGGGGTATTCTATATTACCTGCTGCCCATCGGTTGCGGTAGGAGGCAGATGGTAGGGGTACACTCGTCGAACCCTAATAGGGATATTAGAGGCTTTTTACTGCGGCTGCACGATATTGACAGAAACATACATTGCCGCTATACACTTTTTTTCCAATATTTTTGGCGATATGTAAAACCCGGCGTGGGACGCTCCGATTGGTTTTCGTCATCTTCTTTAATCTTGCTACTTGCTACCTGTGCTGTCGCCAGGCTTTTTACTACATCAGCCTTTCGGTAGCCGAAACAATGCCAAATGTCAGACGTTGACTTTCTTTCAACCACTAAATCCGCTCTATCTATATTTTATTTTGTTCGGATATGCTGTCTGATTTGAATATTTTCTGCTATTCTCGGCTGTTCTATGTTATTCTTTTATGCATTATAACCGTCAAAACACAATTTCCAAACGGTCAGAGTAGAGAGATAGAAAAACCCAGCTGGTAGGTTACTGAAAGAATGAATACTGCGAAAATTTAGTCTATTGACTTTGTTTGTTTTTTTGAATTCTCACTACATGGCAGAAGAAAAATAGCTTTTAGAGTAGCCTACCATCTGCTCGTTTTACACTTCCCTGACTGCGCACCCAAATCTCTGCTTGATTCCTAGCATTCTGAATGCTACTCTGACCATGATTCCCCCAAAGTGTCGTCCATTATCAGAACTATAGAATTATTTGCCACTGACCTAGCATCTAGTCCTGGTGTGGGTAAGGGATGTGCGCAGCGACTACTTTTATTGACGATTAGACGGTGATTTTATAACTGATAACACGACTAGTCAAAAACAAGATTCTCAAGTTTCTACAACACGCTTGAGTATTGGAATTTAGTCATACTATATTGTTGCACATATTTCTGTCACGTCTTGACTCAAACAAATTATTCGGCTATTACTCAAACAAATTATTCGGCTATTTTAATTAATATAAGCACACTTTAGTGGCAATGTGCCGTGCTGCTAACCATTGAATAGCATACAGCGAAATACTATAATATTAAAGACTCGGAGGCCCAATGAATTGTTGGGCCTACATTTGTGCTTGTTAGTCTTCTGGCCTAGGCAATAGGCCTATTGATTTCGCTTTTTTCCTTTTTGTCACGCACATTGGTGCTGGACCTACTTTTTCCTTTTTGTCACGCACATTGGTGCTGGACCTAATATAATTGTGGTGACTTAATAATCCCTCTCACTAACACATTTATTTTCATTACGATTTTAAACAAGAAAAATCTCTACTGTACCCGCCATATACTGTTTCACCTCCCCCCTGGCGCAATGGTCAATACCATGCGCATCCCTAATTACAAACCAGAATTGACTGCCCTCGTGGACTACAATGGAAACTAATGCATTCGAGAGGTCTACAATTGTGAACCATTTAGCATTTTTAACTCTCCACTCTGCCAGTTCTCCAGGCCCTGCACCTTCTTTTCCTGAAAGATAGGTGTGCGCACCTGGTTGCCCATGGGTAATTCACTGATTACTCCTTTCTTAAGCAAAGCTTTAAACACAGGCCTAATTGCCCTCCACGCTTCAGGCTTGACCGGGTATTGTTTCAGACAAGGGCGATACTTCCACCTGGGTGAAACAACAACCGGTGGGGCCAAATTCACTAAAACCCACATCATATTTCCCTGTTGTTCACAGATCCGGGAGGGTAGCAAGACGCTCCTCATCTCCCAGTTCTGTGCACCATCTGACAACTCCCTTCGTTACATTTGACAACAAAACAGACGCTCTTAGCCGCGTCAAAGGTAACTTCACATAATTCTTTAAACAGGCAGTCACTCCCCACTTGCTTGAACATTTGTACATGGGGGAGGATTGATGAGTTGCACCACCAATCGTCTGGTATCACATGACACCCTCGTATCCATGGCCCCAAATCGCACCATTGATCCTTTGGCGCTTCACTAGAGACACATGAGGAGAAGAATCAGGCATGTTAAATAGACCCTTCTGGGTTTCAGTCAATTTAACAGAAGCGGCACAATTGGCTCCATGCCGACAAGTAGCTCAAACCTAACGCTGTCTCCACCTGCTCCTCCTCCCACCTTTCCTCAAATCTGCTCTCCCTTCCCTCGTGCACATGAGCCGGTGCACCTTATAACATAAGCTCAGTGTCTGTCTCCCCTAAGCGTGTGTGTGCATGAGAGAGCAAATCAGTGGTAGGAGAAGTGATCAACCATTAATATACATACAGTGGCTGTTTTTCTCTAGGCCCTCTCTGACTCGTGGACAGTTTTTAAGTCTTTAACTTTTCAGTACCAGGCCCACTGGGGTCGGTATAATGTGACGCTCAAATGCCTAAATTAATTCCCTCTCCACCAGGTTATTTGAACCTACACTAGCAAACATGAAACTGTCTCCGCTTAGGTTTCTAGTTTGCAACTCATTTTAGGATGATACTTTAAGCTTTCTTTGTTAATGAGTTATGATGCCCGCTCCTGTGTCCACTAAAAATGACACCATTTCACCATTTCACTTAGGTTTACTCCCGGTAACGAGCTTATTAGTTGTGGTGTATCTTGGGCATCGCACCCTGTGAGTGGTGTAAGCAATGCTTCTAAATCAGTGATTCTATTCTGCACTAATACTTGTGTATCAGGGGAAAATGGAACGAACTCACCCCCATCGCCTCGTGCCGCCCGCCAGTGCCCCTCCTCTCGTGTTTTTGATTCCTTGCGTCTGCTTGCCGGGTGCCACATCTTTGCATTTGGGTTGTTTGCCGGTCAGTAGCGATGGCGCTGCTCCTGGCCTCCCTCAAAGTTCTCCGGGCATTCATTCTTCCAGTGTCCAAATTTACCACATAGTGCACACAGAGAGTTTTATGGGGTCTTCCTGGCCCTCATTGTTTTGTCTTGAAGATGTCTCCGCTCTGGTTCTGCTGTCTGTCTCTTGTTCTGTTAATACTATTGCTGTGTCGTTCCATGTTATGTTGTGCCGTGAGCTATTAGATACATTGGATTTCCCCAAAGGGATTCATAAAGTATCTTTCTATCTATATCGGCCACGGAACGCTCCAACAAACTTTCCCCCACACTCCTGCCGGTTGGGCAGTGTCTGTGCTCGCTTCATGATTTCTGGTGCTGTGTAGGATCTCCGTACACGTTCGGCACCTCTATCATTTGGAAACCGTCCAGCCTGGATTGATTCAATGGGCTGGTAGGCTGTCCCCCTCCTGGTTTGAGCTGTGGAGGGTTGAGGCGTCACTGTCACACTACTCCCGTGGCTGCTGTAATTCTCAGTCTCTGTCTGTATGGCCGCTCGTCTGGGCGTCAGATTTTCAGCCAAGAATGTTCGTATCTGTTCAACAATGTCTGATGTAGCCCCTCCATGGGTCACCTTTGTGACATCTTGGGCTGACCCCACTGGTGACAATGCCAGTATTTGATGACGTGCGGTTGCACGCTGCTTTTCTGGTTTTGGCACACCACGCTGGGGCCCCCCCGTCTGGCCAGTGGAAGGTCTGTGACTGGATCTGTCGGAGTTGCGTTCCTGACCCTCCTGCTCCGTTTCCTCACTGGTGTGGATGTGTGCTGTGGGTGTGGTATGGTGGTGGTAGGGTGGCGTCCTGCTGCGCTGGTGGAGGGTAGCTGGCCTTGGACCGGTCTTGTGGCACGGCAGTAGGCGGGAAAGGGCACTGCAGGCTGGCATCTGCGGATGAGAGAAAGTGCACCCCATCCCCGTTTTCTTTTTCCCACTGCTGCTTACCTTGCCTAGTTCTTGCCTGCTCTTTCCACTTCCCGAACATCTTCGTCTTCCTCCTTATCTACTCTTAGTTATTCCCTGTTCATTTAATTATTTATTTTTTGCTCATGCTTATTGCTTTCTCTCTCAAAATTGTGTGTTATAACTTTATAAGGCTCGCTTTGCCTCCCTCTCCTCAATGGTCAATTTTGCTCTCAATTTTGGGAGTTTATGGCCCAATTAATTTTACTGTAAGAAACAGAGAGTGGTGGTGCAGAACAGAGTAAACAAACAATTTATATGCTGAAATTGTGTACTGTATGTAAATTCACCCTCGACCATCTCAATCTATGAACCCAGGACCACGTTCCCAGATAGTCCATAGGCACATGAAAACAAATAGAAAATATAGCTACAAGCAGCAATAACAGGGCTAAGCGCGACTCACGCATCAAAGCCAACAAGCGAAACATGCCATAGCCACATTGGAGCTATGCATATAAGTGTCTGTGTCTTCTGACCAGGGAAATCAGGTTAAATTCATGCAACAGCATCATCATCATACAACTGCAATCACATTCAATTCATCTGAAGGCGTCAAACGAGTGTCAGGTTTTTTTCAAGCATCTCATTACATTAATTATATTTTGGGACATATCTTTTAGGACCTATTTGTCTACATGTCTACAGGCCACATGGTTATTCTCCAGGCCTTCCACCTGCCTGGAAGTCACACATTTACCATCAAGTCTCAGTGTGGGGATAGCTTGATAATTCAGCTATCTGTGAACCATACTCACAACTCTTATTTCTCTCTAAACCTAACATTTCTCAGAAGAATGCCCCCCTACACTTGGTGTGTTTAGGCTATGTAGTCTATGTGCTACTGCGCTCTCTCAGGATGAATTGTTTAGGCTAAAAGCTACTACCCTCTCCCTGGTTGAAGTGTGTAAGCTATAGACCACTCCCCTCTTCCCAGGCTTAAGGTTACTAGCCTATCCATTGATGAAGTGGGTAGAATGTAGGCTACTACCCTCTCCATGGGTGGAAGTATGTAGGCCATAGCTGATAATAACTGTTGTGGGGGGTTGCAATTGTATCAATTGACAACAACGCTTATATCAATATCAAAATAGAATCTGATGCTTTTGCGTCCAATTAGAAAGTTGTAGGGCATGCCATGAACTACCTAAACAAGCAATATGACCCCATCTAGCCACAAGGGGTGCCACAGCAATCAATTGTGTTTCAGCCATTTTTAAGCATTTTGGCTTGTTGTAGCGCCCCCCTGTGGCCAATCTTCGTCACCTTTCTCCAACTTGCCTTAAGATATGCTCTGGTACTATTGTACCAGGAATTGGAAAAATTGGCCTGGCGGTTAGGCCTAAACAGGAAGTGAGCTCTCTAGCGCCCTCTGCAATTTTCATTGCCTCATAGTGGCTGTTCAATTCAAATTTTCCAACTTTTGCCGAGATGGAATTGTAGATATTCAATGCTAGATTACATCTACTGAGATTCATGTAGATTGATAAAACTGTCCTACACTTGATCAGCTTATAAATCAACTAGTTCATTCTGTCCTTGATGTGCCGTGTCGATGGTCGGAGTACAGTTGACCATTTTGATCTCCTTTTCTGGAATCAGAAACAGTACAAAGACAATACAGGAAAATAGTTTCCTTACACAGAATTGAATGCTTCTCATGTTATTTAACATATGCAAATCGCTTCAATCCCCCCGTGTGGAAATATCCATTCATCTCTCATTTATTCTAATTCATAATTTGTTCTTATATCCCAACAAAATAGTGTGGATGACTCTAACTATAGAAGTCGCTACTTTCATATTGATAACATTCTCACAAACGTTTTGAAACAACACAGAGAAACTTGAGTAGACTAATGTCAGGACTTACAACAAAAGATAAAGACTGGAGCTGCAAGACGCATGATTCATCATGAAATGCCCACACATTTCCTGATCACGTGTCACATGACTTGAACCGACTAGAGTAACTATTTCATAATAAAAGTATGTTTCACATAGAACATGTCAGTTCTGACAAAACAAAACAAAAACAGACTAATATTCAGTACCTCGCTTTCCTTGTGAAAACGGTTATTACAACAACCACGTTGAAGTTCCTATACTGCAGTTTTATTATTATTTTTGGTTTAGTTAGTTTAGTTAGTTAGTTAGTTAGTTAGTTTACAGTAGGCTTATAGACACCAGTGCCTCTAAGGTAGCCTACTATACTAAAGACCCAAAATATTAAACCCCAACAGTTTAACAAACAGTAGAACAAACAATAAAACAAACAACCAATAGAACACATGTTCAATTATTTTCTTGGTGCATTTTATATATATTTTTTAATACTTGTTTCTATTGAAATGCTGGGTGGGGCGGAGGACTGGAGCACCGGGCCGTCCCTCTCGTTACTCAGCCTCTGTGAATCCGGTGAGTGTTGAAAGCCGCTTAATTAGCGGGGTGATCAGACTGACGGTGCCGCGCGTCTCGCCGCCCCTCGCCCGGACCAGCATTCCTTGTTCTGACATCAAAATGTAATGGATTCCTTTGAAAGGGTAATAACCTCACAACCACACTGGTGAACTTTGAAATAGGAAGAAAACTATATATCCCAAAATAAGAAATGCTCTGGCCAGAGGACACTTCAGAACAGACACCAGGTTGCATCTGAGGAGAAGTGCAAAGAAATTGTTAGTCAGTGATAGTTTTCTTATACAGTAGACAATTTCGAAATTTAAAAATCAACCGTGTAGCGAACGCTCTTTCATCTAGGCTACTTGGCACGGTAGTCTATCCTGGTCTTTATCCGCTTAAAATCAAGCATGAGGCAAAAACAAAACATACAATTATTTTATTCTACTGAAAAATCTCGTCTCTACCCCTCTCATACCAGGCACGAGTGTGTGTGTGTGTGTGTATATGTGATTATATTGTGAATGTGTGTCTGTGTCTTTTCTTTTTGGCACTGCTCTCTAAGAGAAGTTATGTTTCTCTGTATAATACTTTTAATGTCTTATGTAAAGCACCTTGAATTGCCCTGTGGCTGAAATGTGCTATATAAATAAACTTGCCTTGCCCTGTATTGTGTACGTGTGCGTGTGTATGTGTGTGCTTGTAAGAGGGTACATGTGTGTGTGTGTGTGTGTGCTTTGTAAGAGGGCACATGTGTGTGTGTGTGCTTGTAAGAATGTTTGTGTGTGTTGTCAGTGTGTGAGAGGACGTGTAGGGTGAGTGTGTGAGAGGGAGGGTGCGTGTGTGTAAATGTGTGTTTGTATTGAGTGTGTGCGTGTGTGATGTATGCTCTGTGTTGTATGAGTGAGTGTGGTGTGCGTGTGTGTGTGGGAGTACTTGCTGTGTAGGTGTGTGTATGTTGTGGAATGTGTGTCTGGTTTAAGCGTGTGTGTGTGTGTGTGTGTGTGTGTGGTGAGTTTAGCGTATAGGGTGTGTGTATGTATGTGTGTGTGGCGTGCTCGTAGGAGGGTGCGTGTGTGTGTGGGGTGATTTTAGCGTATAGGGTGTGTGTATGTGTGTGTGTGTGGTGTGAGTGTGTGAGAGGGCGTGTAGGGTGAGTGTATGAGAGTGAATGTGTGTCTGTATTGAGTGTGTGCGTGTGTGATGTATGCTCTGTGTTGTATGAGTGAGTATGGTGTGCGTGTGTGTGTGGGAGTACTTGCTGTGTAGGTGTGTGTATGTTGTGGAATGTGTGTCTGGTTTAAGCGTGTGTGTGTGTGTGTGTGTGTGGTGATTTACTGTACGTGCGTGCGGGTGTGTGTGTGTGTGGCTTGTGGACTGAACTCGCTTTATGTGATGAGGGCTGGGACAGAGAGAGATTAAACAAATCAAAGAACTTTCATTTACAGCAACAGAATAACCAGAGACCAAACCACTGCGACGATGCAAATAAAGTGCCTGCTCTCCAGTATTATATACGCTCAACAGCTTGTTTTTGCTTATGGTCGCTGTTGCTTGTTTTTTTTTTTTAGTCCATCCTGTCACGGCCGCTATTCCTTTTTCTACTTTGTGAATTTATTTCATGATGGCTGGGCCCCACGTGGGCCGTGATCCTCACTTCACTGTCTTTTCTTATCTGCTTAAATTTATGGGCTACCGATACATGAAAGCCTGTTGGGCCCTTTACAATAGTAAATTACGGCCTCGCTATTCTGAACTCAATAGTAACACTTATTTATAAACTACATACGGTTTTAAATCATAGAACCACTCGCTACACTTTTTAGGTAAAGAAAAACAACCCACAACCCAAAATTATTCTATTCTCACAATACATCGCGACTCTCATACTATTTTACTCCGCCGGCATACTTATTTACACTTATTTACAAATACTTCTCTGATCAGATTTATTGCCCTCTCGGCAGCGCGTACTGTAAGCGAGCTCACACAGGCCCCTCTCGGCAGCGCGTACGTGTACACACAGACACTATTTATCTTAGTTACTCAAACAGGTAACCTTTTTATAAATGTACACACAGACATTTACTTCTAGTTACTCAGACAGGTAACTCTTCTTAAAAGTGTACACACAGACACTATTTATCTTAGTTACTCAAACAGGTAACCTTTTTATAAATGTACACACAGACATTTACTTCTAGTTACTCAGACAGGTAACTCTTCTTAAAAGTGTACACACAGACACTATTTATCTTAGTTACTCAAACAGGTAACTTTTTCTATCTTAGGGGTCAAAAATGTACACTTTAATCTTTTAACCAAACGTCAGAGGAGGAATTTAAACCTAGGTAGGCTAATTTATTCCTCAAAAGTATCAATCGTACAAATGTATCTCTCGTACTATTTCAACATACTGTAACTTTGGCTGTACTATACATTTCTCAACACTGGTGTTACGGTACTCAAGAATTATTAGCCTGTGCATGGCTGTGCATGGCTGAGCTAGTCATGCAACAAGCCACCTGCTATTCATTCACACTTTCCGCTCACACATATAGAGCACATAAAGCAACACATACGACATTTATGACTCGGTACACACATATAAAGCACATAAAGCAACACATACAACATTTTATGACAAACGATCGCATAGGATTCTCCGTGCCTTTGATGTTTTAAATGGACCAAATCTGATAAACACGATTTAAAGTAAGATTTATTCTAGATTCTTTGAAGAGGGGCGTTTTAATTACCTGCAGCCCGGGCGGATCTTGACCACGTCAAACACACGTTACACAAATCAGCAGATTTTATAAACGGTTCTGCTTACCTTTGTAATTTAGGGCCCTGTGTGTCTGACGCGGACAGGTCCGTGTCCTGGCGTAGGGTAGTGGATGCCTCCTCCTCCTGGGTTCTGGCTCGCCATTTGTCGTGTAAAATAATTTACTATGTCTTGGGTCAAATTCCAAGAAATAAATCTAAGTCCAGAAATAAATCTAAGTCCAGATTGGTGTTCAAAGTTCCAAAATAACTTCAGAGTCCGAGAAGAAAAACCAACTCGAGGCACAAAGAGTCCAAATGCGATTTGACTTTAATGCTCTTCAGAAACAAACAGCATATTAGTCGGAGCTTCCCCGGGAAAGAACAACTTTTCCCTTTGTCTACTTGACCTTTATAGTCTTATCTACAAACACTCCCCTCCACCCTTGACCACATCCCATTTTCCATACATCACTACTTTTGCCACCAATCAAATGATGTCTAGTTTTGCTGGCTCAGCAAATAACTCATGTTCTACATTCATGTCCCCCCCTCCTCCCAGCTTCCTGGGTGCCCCCCCTCCCAGCTTCCTGGGTGGAAGGACTGTCTGCTTTTTGAGAGGAAATGGGGCCCGACCGGAATCTCAACTGCCCCCCCACAGGAGGAGGAGAAAATACTTATAATTCTCTGCATAAATCAGCACTATTCTCTGGCTGCTTTGGGAGGAGATGAGGGGAAGAGAAGGGATTCAACAGGAAGAGGAAAAGAGACCTTATTGCTGTACTCTGTGCTTTGCAGAGTCAGCATTATATCTCTGACTGCTTTGGGCCTGGCTACTTGGCAGGAGGTGAGGAAGGAGAAAAGAGCATCTTGATTCAGTGGGGACATTCCATTCTCTACACATCCGTTCCTGGTGGCTACATCTGGTGGTGACTTTTTATCTACTATCCCTCATGAGCAGCTGGTTATGTAGAACAAGATTACAATATCATGACATGATTAAAATGCAGGGGAGCTAAATCAAATTAAATCACAACAAAGGAGTTCAGGAAATGCTCTTTGCTCCACTGGCAAGAGAGTGTTGCACACCAGCAAGAAAAAAAGCCCCCATCGAAGGCCATACACTGGTAGCACATTAGTCCCTGATGCTGTAAGGCAATTGCTACCAAAGTACAAGGGGAATAAGTTTAGGAAATGCTTTTCGCCCAACTGGGAAGAGAGCGTGGCACACCAGCAAAAGAAAAAAGCCCCCATCAAAGGCCACACACTAGCAGCACATCAGTCCCTGATGGTCTAGTGGTTAGGATTCGGCGTTCTCACCGCCGCGGCCTGGGTTCGATTCCCGTTCAGGGAACTCTTTAGAGTAGACAAAACCTGTTGTAATTACTGCCAAAAAGAAGCTTATTTCTGTGGGCCCAACCAACCCAAAAACACTTTCTACTTCCAACCAGATTTGAATGAGCGACCTAAGGATTACTGCCTTGCAGACTACATTTCACCTACAGTCCTCCACTCTACCAACTGAGCCATCTAAGGACTGACCACTTGATCAGCTTACCTTCATTTGCCTATATTGGTTGGGCAGGTCAAAAGTGTACATTGAGGCAGATTACAAATGACTGTACAGTGCTCTAAAGGAGCAGCCATGTTGCTTTGTCCTTTTTAAAAGGTCCTGCAATAGCCAAGCGATGTCCTGGAGATGCCGAGGATTGAACTCGGGGCCTCATACATGCAAAGGATGCGCTCTACCACTGAGCTACATCCCCAAGTGCTGTGGGGCAACTGCTATCAGAGCACTAGGGGAGGAGTTCAGGAAATACTCTTTGCTCCACTGGCAAGAGAGTGTTGCACACCAGCAAGAAAAAAAGCCCCCATCGAAGGCCATACACTGGTAGCACATTAGTCCCTGATGCTGTAAGGCAATTGCTACCAAAGTACAAGGGGAATAAGTTTAGGAAATGCTTTTCGCCCAACTGGGAAGAGAGCGTGGCACACCAGCAAAAGAAAAAAGCCCCCATCAAAGGCCACACACTAGCAGCACGTCAGTCCCTGATGGTCTAGTGGTTAGGATTCGGCGCTCTCACCGCCGCGGCCCGGGTTCGTTTCCCGGGCAGGGAACTCTTTAGAGGAGTAGACAAAACCTGCTGTAATTACTGCCAAAAAGAAGCTTATTTCTGTGGGCCCAACCAACACAAAAACAATTCCTGCTTCCAGCCAGATTTGAATGAGCGACCTAAGGATTACTGCCTTGCAGACTACATTTCACCTACAGTCCTCCACTCTACCAACTGAGCCATCTGAGGACTGACCACTTGGTCAGCTTACCGTCATTTGCCTATATTGGTTGGGCAGGTCAAAAGTGTACATTGAGGCAGATTACAAATGACTGTACAGTGCTCTAAAGGAGCAGCCATGTTGCTTTGTCCTTTTTAAAAGGTCCTGCAATAGTCCAGGGATGTTCTGGAGATGCCGAGGATTGAACTCGGGGCCTCATACATGCAAAGCATGCGCTCTACCACTGAGCTACATCCCCAAGTGCTGTGGGACAATTGCTATCAGAGCACTAGTGGAAGAAGTTCAGGAAATGCTCTTTGCTCCACTGGCAAGAGAGTGTGGCACACCAGCAAGAAAAAAAGCCCCCATCGAAGGCCATACTTTGGTAGCACATTAGTCCCTGATGCTGTAAGGCAATTGCTACCAGAGTACAAGGGGAATAAGTTTAGGAAATGCTTTTCGCCCAACTGGGAAGAGAGCGTGGCACACCAGCAAAAGAAAAAAGCCCCCATCAAAGGCGACACACTAGCAGCACATCAGTCCCTGATGGTCTAGTGGTTAGGATTCGGCGCTCTCACTGCTGCGGCCCGGGTTCGTTTCCCGGGCAGGGAACTCTTTAGAGGAGTAGACAAAACCTGCTGTAATTACTGCCAAAAAGAAGCTTATTTCTGTGGGCCCAACCAACACAAAAACAATTCCTGCTTCCAGCCAGATTTGAATGAGCGACCTAAGGAGTACTGCCTTGCAGACTACATTTCACCTACAGTCCTCCACTCTACCAACTGAGCCATCTAAGGACTGACCACTTGATCAGCTTACCTTCATTTGCCTATATTGGTTGGGCAGGTCAAACGTGTACATTGAGGCAGATTACAAATGACTGTACAGTATTCTAAATGAGCAGCCATGTTGCTTTGTCCTTTTTAAAAGGTCCTGCAATAGTCCAGCGATGTCCTGTAGATGCCGAGGTTTGAACTCGGGGCCTCATACATGCAAAGCATGCGCTCTACCACTGAGCTACATCCCCAAGTGCTGTGGGGCAACTGCTATCAGAGCACTAGGGGAAGGAGTTCAGGAAATGCTCTTTGCTCCACTGGCAAGAGAGTGTTGCACACCAGCAAGAAAAAAAGCCCCCATCGAAGGCCATACACTGGTAGCACATTAGTCCCTGATGCTGTAAGGCAATTGCTACCAAAGTACAAGGGGAATAAGTTTAGGAAATGCTTTTCGCCCAACTGGGAAGAGAGCGTGGCACACCAGCAAAAGAAAAAAGCCCCCATCAAAGGCCACACACTAGCAGCACGTCAGTCCCTGATGGTCTAGTGGTTAGGATTCGGCGCTCTCACCGCCGCGGCCCGGGTTCGTTTCCCGGGCAGGGAACTCTTTAGAGGAGTAGACAAAACCTGCTGTAATTACTGCCAAAAAGAAGCTTATTTCTGTGGGCCCAACCAACACAAAAACACTTCCTGCTTCCAGCCAGATTTGAATGAGCGACCTAAGGATTACTGCCTTGCAGACTACATTTCACCTACAGTCCTCCACTCTACCAACTGAGCCATCTAAGGACTGACCACTTGGTCAGCTTACCGTCATTTGCCTATATTGGTTGGGCAGGTCAAAAGTGTACATTGAGGCAGATTACAAATGACTGTACAGTGCTCTAAAGGAGCAGCCATGTTGCTTTGTCCTTTTTAAAAGGTCCTGCAATAGTCCAGGGATGTCCTGGAGATGCCGAGGATTGAACTCGGGGCCTCATACATGCAAAGCATGCGCTCTACCACTGAGCTACATCCCCAAGTGCTGTGGGACAATTGCTATCAGAGCACTAGTGGAAGAAGTTCAGGAAATGCTCTTTGCTCCACTGGCAAGAGAGTGTGGCACACCAGCAAGAAAAAAAGCCCCCATCGAAGGCCATACTTTGGTAGCACATTAGTCCCTGATGCTGTAAGGCAATTGCTACCAGAGTACAAGGGGAATAAGTTTAGGAAATGCTTTTCGCCCAACTGGGAAGAGAGCGTGGCACACCAGCAAAAGAAAAAAGCCCCCATCAAAGGCCACACACTAGCAGCACATCAGTCCCTGATGGTCTAGTGGTTAGGATTCGGCGCTCTCACTGCTGCGGCCCGGGTTCGTTTCCCGGGCAGGGAACTCTTTAGAGGAGTAGACAAAACCTGCTGTAATTACTGCCAAAAAGAAGCTTATTTCTGTGGGCCCAACCAACACAAAAACAATTCCTGCTTCCAGCCAGATTTGAATGAGCGACCTAAGGAGTACTGCCTTGCAGACTACATTTCACCTACAGTCCTCCACTCTACCAACTGAGCCATCTAAGGACTGACCACTTGATCAGCTTACCTTCATTTGCCTATATTGGTTGGGCAGGTCAAAAGTGTACATTGAGGCAGATTACAAATGACTCTAAGTGCTCTAAAGGAGCAGCCATGTTGCTTTGTCCTTTTTAAAAGGTCCTGCAATAGTCCAGCGATGTCCTGGAGATGCCGAGGATTGAACTCGGGGCCTCATACATGCAAAGCATGCGCTCTACCACTGAGCTACATCCCCAAGTGCTGTGGGACAATTGCTATCAGAGCACTAGGGGAAGGAGTTCAGGAAATGCTCTTTGCTCCACTGGCAAGAGAGTGTTGCACACCAGCAAGAAAAAAAGCCCCCATCGAAGGCCATACACTGGTAGCACATTAGTCCCTGATGCTGTAAGGCAATTGCTACCAAAGTACAAGGGGAATAAGTTTAGGAAATGCTTTTCGCCCAACTGGGAAGAGAGCGTGGCACACCAGCAAAAGAAAAAAGCCCCCATCAAAGGCCACACACTAGCAGCACATCAGTCCCTGATGGTCTAGTGGTTAGGATTCGGCGTTCTCACCGCCGCGGCCCGGCTTCGATTCCCGGTCAGGGAACTCTTTAGAGGAGTAGACAAAACCTGCTGTAATTACTGCCAAAAAGAAGCTTATTTCTGTGGGCCCAACCAACACAAAAACACTTCCTGCTTCCAGCCAGATTTGAATGAGCGACCTAAGGATTACTGCCTTGCAGACTACATTTCACCTACAGTCCTCCACTCTACCAACTGAGCCATCTAAGGACTGACCACTTGATCAGCTTACCTTCATTTGCCTATATTGGTTGGGCAGGTCAAACGTGTACATTGAGGCAGATTACAAATGACTGTACAGTACTCTAAAGGAGCAGCCATGTTGCTTTGTCCTTTTTAAAAGGTCCTGCAATAGTCAAGCGATGTCGAGGATTGAACGCGGGGCCTCATACATGCAAAGCATGCACTCTACCACTGAGCTACATCCCCAAGTGCTGTGGGGCAACTGCTATCAGAGCACTAGGGGAAGGAGTTCAGGAAATGCTCTTTGCTCCACTGGCAAGAGAGTGTTGCACACCAGCAAGAAAAAAAGCCCCCATCGAAGGCCATACACTGGTAGCACATTAGTCCCTGATGCTGTAAGGCAATTGCTACCAAAGTACAAGGGGAATAAGTTTAGGAAATGCTTTTCGCCCAACTGGGAAGAGAGCGTGGCACACCAGCAAAAGAAAAAAGCCCCCATCAAAGGCCACACACTAGCAGCACGTCAGTCCCTGATGGTCTAGTGGTTAGGATTCGGCGCTCTCACCGCTGCGGCCCGGGTTCGTTTCCCGGGCAGGGAACTCTTTAGAGGAGTAGACAAAACCTGCTGTAATTACTGCCAAAAAGAAGCTTATTTCTGTGGGCCCAACCAACACAAAAACAATTCCTGCTTCTAGCCAGATTTGAATGAGCGACCTAAGGATTACTGCCTTGCAGACTACATTTCACCTACAGTCCTCCACTCTACCAACTGAGCCATCTAAGGACTGACCACTTGATCAGCTTACCTTCATTTGCCTATATTGGTTGGGCAGGTCAAAAGTGTACATTGAGGCAGATTACAAATGACTCTAAGTGCTCTAAAGGAGCAGCCATGTTGCTTTGTCCTTTTTAAAAGGTCCTGCAATAGTCCAGCGATGTCGAGGATTGAACTCGGGGCCTCATACATGCAAAGCATGCGCTCTACCACTGAGCTACATCCCCAAGTGCTGTGGGACAATTGCTATCAGAGCACTAGGGGAAGGAGTTCAGGAAATGCTCTTTGCTCCACTGGCAAGAGAGTGTTGCACACCAGCAAGAAAAAAAGCCCCCATCGAAGGCCATACACTGGTAGCACATTAGTCCCTGATGCTGTAAGGCAATTGCTACCAAAGTACAAGGGGAATAAGTTTAGGAAATGCTTTTCGCCCAACTGGGAAGAGAGCGTGGCACACCAGCAAAAGAAAAAAGCCCCCATCAAAGGCCACACACTAGCAGCACATCAGTCCCTGATGGTCTAGTGGTTAGGATTCGGCGTTCTCACCGCCGCGGCCCGGCTTCGATTCCCGGTCAGGGAACTCTTTAGAGGAGTAGACAAAACCTGCTGTAATTACTGCCAAAAAGAAGCTTATTTCTGTGGGCCCAACCAACACAAAAACACTTCCTGCTTCCAGCCAGATTTGAATGAGCGACCTAAGGATTACTGCCTTGCAGACTACATTTCACCTACAGTCCTCCACTCTACCAACTGAGCCATCTAAGGACTGACCACTTGATCAGCTTACCTTCATTTGCCTATATTGGTTGGGCAGGTCAAAAGTGTACATTGAGGCAGATTACAAATGACTGTACAGTGCTCTAAAGGAGCAGCCATGTTGCTTTGTCCTTTTTAAAAGGTCCTGCAATAGTCCAGGGATGTCCTGGAGATGCCGAGGATTGAACTCGGGGCCTCATACATGCAAAGCATGCGCATTACCACTGAGCTACATCCCCAAGTGCTGTGGGACTATTGCTATCAGAGCACTAGTGGAAGAAGTTCAGGAAATGCTCTTTGCTCCACTGGCAAGAGAGTGTGGCACACCAGCAAGAAAAAAAGCCCCCATCGAAGGCCATACTTTGGTAGCACATTAGTCCCTGATACTGTAAGGCAATTGCTACCAGAGTACAAGGGGAATAAGTTTAGGAAATGCTTTTCGCCCAACTGGGAAGAGAGCGTGGCACACCAGCAAAAGAAAAAAGCCCCCATCAAAGGCCACACACTAGCAGCACATCAGTCCCTGATGGTCTAGTGGTTAGGATTCGGCGCTCTCACCGCCGCGGCCCGAGTTCGATTCCCGGTCAGGGAACTCTTTAGAGTAGACAAAACCAGTTGTAATTACTGCCAAAAAGAAGCTTATTTCTGTGGGCCCAACCAACACAAAAACAATTCTTGCTTCTAGCCAGATTTGAATGAGCGACCTAAGGATTACTGCCTTGCAGACTCCATTTCACCTACAGTCCTCCACTCTACCAACTGAGCCATCTAAGGACTGACCACTTGATCAGCTTACCTTCATTTGCCTATATTGGTTGGGCAGGTCAAAAGTGTACATTGAGGCAGATTACAAATGACTCTAAGTGCTCTAAAGGAGCAGCCATGTTGCTTTGTCCTTTTTAAAAGGTCCTGCAATAGTCCAGCGATGTCCTGGAGATGCCGAGGATTGAACTCGGGGCCTCATACATGCAAAGCATGCGCTCTACCACTGAGCTACATCCCCAAGTGCTGTGGGACAATTGCTATCAGAGCACTAGGGGAAGGAGTTCAGGAAATGCTCTTTGCTCCACTGGCAAGAGAGTGTTGCACACCAGCAAGAAAAAAAGCCCCCATCGAAGGCCATACACTGGTAGCACATTAGTCCCTGATGCTGTAAGGCAATTGCTACCAAAGTACAAGGGGAATAAGTTTAGGACATGCTTTTCGCCCAACTGGGAAGAGAGCGTGGCACACCAGCAAACGAAAAAAGCCCCCATCAAAGGCCACACACTAGCAGCACATCAGTCCCTGATGGTCTAGTGGTTAGGATTCGGCGTTCTCACCGCCGCGGCCCGGATTCGATTCCCGGTCAGGGAACTCTTTAGAGGAGTAGACAAAACCTGCTGTAATTACTGCAAAAAAGAAGCTTATTTCTGTGGGCCCAACCAACACAAAAACACTTCCTGCTTCCAGCCAGATTTGAATGAGCGACCTAAGGATTACTGCCTTGCAGACTACATTTCACCTACAGTCCTCCACTCTACCAACTGAGCCATCTAAGGACTGACCACTTGATCAGCTTACCTTCATTTGCCTATATTGGTTGGGCAGGTCAAAAGTGTACATTGAGGCAGATTACAAATGACTGTACAGTGCTCTAAAGGAGCAGCCATGTTGCTTTGTCCTTTTTAAAAGGTCCTGCAATAGTCCAGGGATGTCCTGGAGATGCCGAGGATTGAACTCGGGGCCTCATACATGCAAAGCATGCGCTCTACCACTGAGCTACATCCCCAAGTGCTGTGGGACTATTGCTATCAGAGCACTAGTGGAAGAAGTTCAGGAAATGCTCTTTGCTCCACTGGCAAGAGAGTGTGGCACACCAGCAAGAAAAAAAGCCCCCATCGAAGGCCATACTTTGGTAGCACATTAGTCCCTGATACTGTAAGGCAATTGCTACCAGAGTACAAGGGGAATAAGTTTAGGAAATGCTTTTCGCCCAACTGGGAAGAGAGCGTGGCACACCAGCAAAAGAAAAAAGCCCCCATCAAAGGCCACACACTAGCAGCACATCAGTCCCTGATGGTCTAGTGGTTAGGATTCGGCGCTCTCACCGCCGCGGCCTGAGTTCCATTCCCGGTCAGGGAACTCTTTAGAGTAGACAAAACCAGTTGTAATTACTGCCAAAAAGAAGCTTATTTCTGTGGGCCCAACCAACACAAAAACACTTTCTACTTCCAACCAGATTTGAATGAGCGACCTAAGGATTACTGCCTTGCAGACTACATTTCACCTACAGTCCTCCACTCTACCAACTGAGCCATCTAAGGACTGACCACTTGATCAGCTTACCTTCATTTGCCTATATTGGTTGGGCAGGTCACAAGTGTACATTGAGGCAGATTACAAATGACTGTACAGTGCTCTAAAGGAGCAGCCATGTTGCTTTGTCCTTTTTAAAAGGTCCTGCAATAGTCCAACTATGTCCTGGAGATGCTGAGGATTGAACTCGGGGCCTCATACATGCAAAGCATGCGCTCTACCACTGAGCTACATCCCCAAGTGCTGTGGGACAATTGCTATCAGAGCACTAGGGGAAGAAGTTCAGGAAATGCTCTTTGCTCCACTGGCAAGAGAGTGTGGCACACCAGCTAGAAAAAAAGCCCCCATCGAAGGCCATACTTTGGTAGCACATTAGTCCCTGATGCTGTAAGGCAATTGCTACCAGAGTACAAGGGGAATAAGTTTAGGAAATGCTTTTCGCCCAACTGGGAAGAGAGCGTGGCACACCAGCAAAAGAAAAAAGCCCCCATCAAAGGCCACACACTAGCAGCACATCAGTCCCTGATGGTCTAGTGGTTAGGATTCGGTGCTCTCACCGCTGCGGCCCGGGTTCGATTCCCGGGCAGGGAACTCTTTAGAGGAGTAGACAAAACCTGCTGTAGTTACTGCCAAAAATAATCTTATTTCTGTGGGCCCAACCAACACAAAAACACTTCCTGCTTCCAGACAGATTTGAATGAGCGACCTAAGGATTACTGCCTTGCAGACTACATTTCACCTACAGTCCTCCACTCTACCAACTGAGCCATCTAAGGACTGACCACTTGATCAGCTTACCTTCATTTGCCTATATTGGTTGGGCAGGTCAAACGTGTACATTGAGGCAGATTACAAATGACTGTACAGTACTCTAAAGGAGCAGCCATGTTGCTTTGTCCTTTTTAAAAGGTCCTGCAATAGTCCAGCGATGTCCTGTAGATGCCGAGGTTTGAACTCAGGGCCTCATACATGCAAAGCATGCGCTCTACCACTGAGCTACATCCCCAAGTGCTGTGGGATAACTGCTATCAGAGCACTAGGGGAAGGAGTTCAGGAAATGCTCTTTGCTCCACTAGCAAGAGAGTGTTGCACACCAGCAAGAAAAAAAGCCCCCATCGAAGGCCATACACTGGTAGCACATTAGTCCCTGATGCTGTAAGGCAATTGCTACCAGAGTACAAGGGGAATAAGTTTAGGAAATGCTTTTCGCCCAACTGGGAAGAGAGCGTGGCACACCAGCAAAAGAAAAAAGCCCCCATCAAAGGCCACACACTAGCAGCACATCAGTCCCTGATGGTCTAGTGGTTAGGATTCGGCCGCGGCCCGGGTTCGTTTCCCGGGCAGGGAACTCTTTAGAGGAGTAGACAAAACCTGCTGTAGTTACTGCCAAAATAATCTTATTTCTGTGGGCCCAACCAACACAAAAACACTTCCTGCTTCCAGACAGATTTGAATGAGCGACCTAAGGATTACTGCCTTGCAGACTACATTTCACCTACAGTCCTCCACTCTACCAACTGAGCCATCTAAGGACTGACCACTTGATCAGCTTACCTTCATTTGCCTATATTGGTTGGGCAGGTCAAACGTGTACATTGAGGCAGATTACAAATGACTGTACAGTACTCTAAAGGAGCAGCCATGTTGCTTTGTCCTTTTTAAAAGGTCCTGCAATAGTCCAGCGATGTCCTGGAGATGCCGAGGATGGAACTCGGGGCCTCATACATGCAATGCATGCGCTCTACCACTGAGCTACATCCCCAAGTGCTGTGGGGCAATTGCTATCAGAGCACTAGGGGAAGAAGTTCAGGAAATGCTCTTTGCTCCACTGGCAAGAGAGTGTGGCACACCAGCAAGAAAAAAAGCCCCCATCGAAGGCCATACTTTGGTAGCACATTAGTCCCTGATGCTGTAAGGCAATTGCTACCACAGTACAAGGGGAATAAGTTTAGGAAATGCTTTTCGCACAACTGGGAAGAGAGCGTGGCACACCAGCAAAAGAAAAAAGCCCCCATCAAAGGCCACACACTAGCAGCACATCAGTCCCTGATGGTCTAGTGGTTAGGATTCGGCGTTCTCACCGCCGCGGCCCGGGTTCGATTCCCGGTCAGGGAACTCTTTAGTAGAGTAGACAAAACCTGCTGTAATTACTGACAAAAAGAAGCTTATATCTGTGGGCCCAACCAACACAAAAACACTTCCTGCTTCCAGCCAGATTTGAATGAGCGACCTAAGGATTACTGCCTTGCAGACTACATTTGACCTACAGTCCTCCACTCTACCAACTGAGCCATCTAAGGACTGACCACTTGATCAGCTTACCTTCATTTGCCTATATTGGTTTGGCAGGTCAAACGTGTACATTGAGGCAGATTACAAATGACTGTACAGTATTCTAAAGGAGCAGCCATGTTGCTTTGTCCTTTTTAAAAGGTCCTGCAATAGTCCAGCGATGTCCTGGAGATGCCGAGGTTTGAACTCGGGGCCTCATACATGCAAAGCATGCGCTCTACCACTGAGCTACATCCCCAAGTGCTGTGGGGCAACTGCTATCAGAGCACTAGGGGAAGGAGTTCAGGAAATGCTCTTTGCTCCACTGGCAAGAGAGTGTTGCACACCAGCAAGAAAAAAAGCCCCCATCGAAGGCCATACACTGATAGCACATTAGTCCCTGATGCTGTAAGGCAATTGCTACCAAAGTACAAGGGGAATAAGTTTAGGAAATGCTTTTCGCCCAACTGGGAAGAGAGCGTGGCACACCAGCAAAAGAAAAAAGCCCCCATCAAAGGCCACACACTAGCAGCACATCAGTCCCTGATGGTCTAGTGGTTAGGATTCGGCGCTCTCACCGCCGCGGCCCGGGTTCGATTCCCGGGCAGGGAACTCTTTAGAGGAGTAGACAAAACCTGCTGTAATTACTGCCAAAAAGAAGCTTATTTCTGTGGGCCCAACCAACACAAAAACACTTCCTGCTTCCAGACAGATTTAAATGAGCGACCTAAGGATTACTGCCTTGCAGACTACATTTCACCTACAGTCCTCCACTCTACCAACTGAGCCATCTAAGGACTGACCACTTGATCAGCTTACCTTCATTTGCCTATATTGGTTGGGCAGGTCAAACGTGTACATTGAGGCATATTAGAAATGACTGTACAGTATTCTAAAGGAGCAGCCATGTTGCTTTGTCCTTTTTAAAAGGTCCTGCAATAGTCCAGCGATGTCCTGGAGATGCTGAGGATTGAACTCGGGGCCTCATACATGCAAAGCATGCGCTCTACCACTGAGCCACATCCCCAAGTGCTGTGGGGCAGCTGCTATCAGAGCACTAGGGGAAGGAGTTCAGGAAATGCTCTTTGCTCCACTGGCAAGAGAGTGTTGCACACCAGCAAGAACAAAAGCCCCCATCGAAGGCCATACACTGGTAGCACATTAGTCCCTGATGCTGTAAGGCAATTGCTACCAAAGTACAAGGGGAATAAGTTTAGGAAATGCTTTTCGCCCAACTGGGAAGAGAGCGTGGCACACCAGCAAAAGAAAAAAGCCCCCATCAAAGGCCACACACTAGCAGCACATCAGTCCCTGATGGTCTAGTGGTTAGGATTCGGCGCTCTCACCGCCGCGGCCCGGGTTCGATTCCCGGGCAGGGAACTCTTTAGAGGAGTAGACAAAACCTGCTGTAATTACTGCCAAAAAGAAGCTTATTTCTGTGGGCCCAACCAACACAAAAACACTTCCTGCTTCCAGACAGATTTAAATGAGCGACCTAAGGATTACTGCCTTGCAGACTACATTTCACCTACAGTCCTCCACTCTACCAACTGAGCCATCTAAGGACTGACCACTTGATCAGCTTACCTTCATTTGCCTATATTGGTTGGGCAGGTCAAACGTGTACATTGAGGCAGATTAGAAATGACTGTACAGTATTCTAAAGGAGCAGCCATGTTGCTTTGTCCTTTTTAAAAGGTCCTGCAATAGTCCAGCGATGTCCTGGAGATGCTGAGGATTGAACTCGGGGCCTCATACATGCAAAGCATGCGCTCTACCACTGAGCCACATCCCCAAGTGCTGTGGGGCAGCTGCTATCAGAGCACTAGGGGAAGGAGTTCAGGAAATGCTCTTTGCTCCACTGGCAAGAGAGTGTTGCACACCAGCAAGAACAAAAGCCCCCATCGAAGGCCATACACTGGTAGCACATTAGTCCCTGATGCTGTAAGGCAATTGCTACCAAAGTACAAGGGGAATAAGTTTAGGAAATGCTTTTCGCCCAACTGGGAAGAGAGCGTGGCACACCAGCAAAAGAAAAAAGTCCCCATCAAAGGCCACACACTAGCAGCACATCAGTCCCTGATGGTCTAGTGGTTAGGATTCGGCGTTCTCACCGCCGCGGCCCGGGTTCGATTCCCGGTCAGGGAACTCTTTAGAGGAGTAGACAAAACCTGCTGTAGTTACTGCCAAAATAATCTTATTTCTGTGGGCCCAACCAACACAAAAACACTTCCTGCTTCCAGACAGATTTGAATGAGCGACCTAAGGATTACTGCCTTGCAGACTACATTTCACCTACAGTCCTCCACTCTACCAACTGAGCCATCTAAGGACTGACCACTTGATCAGCTTACCTTCATTTGCCTATATTGGTTGGGCAGGTCAAACGTGTACATTGAGGCAGATTACAAATGACTGTACAGTACTCTAAAGGAGCAGCCATGTTGCTTTGTCCTTTTTAAAAGGTCCTGCAATAGTCCAGCGATGTCCTGGAGATGCCGAGGATGGAACTCGGGGCCTCATACATGCAATGCATGCGCTCTACCACTGAGCTACATCCCCAAGTGCTGTGGGGCAATTGCTATCAGAGCACTAGGGGAAGAAGTTCAGGAAATGCTCTTTGCTCCACTGGCAAGAGAGTGTGGCACACCAGCAAGAAAAAAAGCCCCCATCGAAGGCCATACTTTGGTAGCACATTAGTCCCTGATGCTGTAAGGCAATTGCTACCACAGTACAAGGGGAATAAGTTTAGGAAATGCTTTTCGCACAACTGGGAAGAGAGCGTGGCACACCAGCAAAAGAAAAAAGCCCCCATCAAAGGCCACACACTAGCAGCACATCAGTCCCTGATGGTCTAGTGGTTAGGATTCGGCGTTCTCACCGCCGCGGCCCGGGTTCGATTCCCGGTCAGGGAACTCTTTAGTAGAGTAGACAAAACCTGCTGTAATTACTGACAAAAAGAAGCTTATATCTGTGGGCCCAACCAACACAAAAACACTTCCTGCTTCCAGCCAGATTTGAATGAGCGACCTAAGGATTACTGCCTTGCAGACTACATTTGACCTACAGTCCTCCACTCTACCAACTGAGCCATCTAAGGACTGACCACTTGATCAGCTTACCTTCATTTGCCTATATTGGTTTGGCAGGTCAAACGTGTACATTGAGGCAGATTACAAATGACTGTACAGTATTCTAAAGGAGCAGCCATGTTGCTTTGTCCTTTTTAAAAGGTCCTGCAATAGTCCAGCGATGTCCTGGAGATGCCGAGGTTTGAACTCGGGGCCTCATACATGCAAAGCATGCGCTCTACCACTGAGCTACATCCCCAAGTGCTGTGGGGCAACTGCTATCAGAGCACTAGGGGAAGGAGTTCAGGAAATGCTCTTTGCTCCACTGGCAAGAGAGTGTTGCACACCAGCAAGAAAAAAAGCCCCCATCGAAGGCCATACACTGATAGCACATTAGTCCCTGATGCTGTAAGGCAATTGCTACCAAAGTACAAGGGGAATAAGTTTAGGAAATGCTTTTCGCCCAACTGGGAAGAGAGCGTGGCACACCAGCAAAAGAAAAAAGCCCCCATCAAAGGCCACACACTAGCAGCACATCAGTCCCTGATGGTCTAGTGGTTAGGATTCGGCGCTCTCACCGCCGCGGCCCGGGTTCGATTCCCGGGCAGGGAACTCTTTAGAGGAGTAGACAAAACCTGCTGTAATTACTGCCAAAAAGAAGCTTATTTCTGTGGGCCCAACCAACACAAAAACACTTCCTGCTTCCAGACAGATTTAAATGAGCGACCTAAGGATTACTGCCTTGCAGACTACATTTCACCTACAGTCCTCCACTCTACCAACTGAGCCATCTAAGGACTGACCACTTGATCAGCTTACCTTCATTTGCCTATATTGGTTGGGCAGGTCAAACGTGTACATTGAGGCAGATTACAAATCACTGTACAGTATTCTAAAGGAGCAGCCATGTTGCTTTGTCCTTTTTAAAAGGTCCTGCAATAGTCCAGCGATGTCCTGGAGATGCCGAGGTTTGAACTCGGGGCCTCATACATGCAAAGCATGCGCTCTACCACTGAGCTACATCCCCAAGTGCTGTGGGGCAACTGCTATCAGAGCACTAGGGGAAGGAGTTCAGGAAATGCTCTTTGCTCCACTGGCAAGAGAGTGTTGCACACCAGCAAGAAAAAAAGCCCCCATCGAAGGCCATACACTGGTAGCACATTAGTCCCTGATGCTGTAAGGCAATTGCTACCAAAGTACAAGGGGAATAAGTTTAGGAAATGCTTTTCGCCCAACTGGGAAGAGAGCGTGGCACACCAGCAAAAGAAAAAAGCCCCCATCAAAGGCCACACACTAGCAGCACATCAGTCCCTGATGGTCTGGTGGTTAGAATTCGGCGCTCTCACCGCCGCGGCCCGGGTTCGATTCCCGGTCAGGGAACTCTTTAGAGGAGTAGACAAAACCTGCTGTAATTACTGCCAAAAAGAAGCTTATTTCTGTGGGCCCAACCAACACAAAAACACTTCCTACTTCCAGCCAGATTTGAATGAGCGACCTAAGGATTACTGCCTTGCAGACTACATTTCACCTACAGTCCTCCACTCTACCAACTGAGCCATCTAAGGACTGATCCCTTGATCAGCTTACCTTCATTTGCCTATATTGGTTGGGCAGGTCAAACGTGTACATTGAGGCAGATTACAAATGACTGTACAGTACTCTAAAAGAGCAGCCATGTTGCTTTGTCCTTTTTAAAAGGTCCTGCAATACTCCAGCGATGTCCTGGAGATGCCGAGGATTGAACTCGGGGCCTCATACATGCAAAGCATGCGCTCTACCACTGAGCTACATCCCCAAGTGCTGTGGGGTAACTGCTATCAGAGCACTAGGGGAAGCAGTTCAGGAAATGCTCTTTGCTCCACTGGCAAGAGAGTGTGGCACACCAGCAAGAAAAAAAGCCCCCATCGAAGGCCATACACTGGTAGCACATTAGTCCCTGATGCTGTAAGGCAATTGCTACCAGAGTACAAGGGGAATAAGTTTAGGAAATGCTTTTCGCCCTACTGGTAAGAGAGCGTGGCACACCAGCAAAAAAAAAAAGCCCCCATCAAAGGCCACACACTAGCAGCACATCAGTCCCTGATGGTCTAGTGGTTAGGATTCGGCGCTCTCACCGCCGCGGCCCGGGTTCGATTCCCGGTCAGGGAACTCTTTAGAGGAGTAGACAAAACCTGCTGTAATTACTGCCAAAAAGAAGCTTATTTCTGTGGGCCCAAGCAACACAAAAACACTTCCTACTTCCAGCCAGATTTGAATGAGCGACCTAAGGATTACTGCCTTGCAGACTACATTTCACCTACAGTCCTCCACTCTACCAACTGAGCCATCTAAGGACTGAACACTTGAACAGCTTACCTTCATTTGCCTATATTGGTTGGGCAGGTCAAACGTGTACATTGAGGCAGATTACAAATGACTGTACAGTACTCTAAAGGAGCAGCCATGTTGCTTTGTCCTTTTTAAAAGGTCCTGCAATAGTCCAGCGATGTCCTGGAGATGCCGAGGTTTGAACTCAGGGCCTCATACATGCAAAGCATGCACTCTACCACTGAGCTACATCCCCAAGTGCTGTGGGGTAACTGCTATCAGAGCACTAGGGGAAGCAGTTCAGGAAATGCTCTTTGCTCCACTGGCAAGAGAGTGTGGCACACCAGCAAGAAAAAAAGCCCCCATCGAAGGCCATACACTGGTAGCACATTAGTCCCTGATGCTGTAAGGCAATTGCTACCAGAGTACAAGGGGAATAAGTTTAGGAAATGCTTTTCGCCCAACTGGTAAGAGAGCGTGGCACACCAGCAAAAAAAAAAAGCCCCCATCAAAGGCCACACACTAGCAGCACATCAGTCCCTGATGGTCTAGTGGTTAGGATTCGGCGCTCTCACCGCCGCGGCCCGGGTTCGATTCCCGGTTAGGGAACTCTTTAGTAGAGTAGACAAAACCTGCTGTAATTACTGACAAAAAGAAGCTTATATCTGTGGGCCCAACCAACACAAAAACTCTTCCTGCTTCCAGCCAGATTTGAATGAGCGACCTAAGGATTACTGCCTTGCAGACTACATTTGACCTACAGTCCTCCACTCTACCAACTGAGCCATCTAAGGACTGACCACTTGATCAGCTTACCTTCATTTGCCTATATTGGTTTGGCAGGTCAAACGTGTACATTGAGGCAGATTACAAATGACTGTACAGTATTCTAAAGGAGCAGCCATGTTGCTTTGTCCTTTTTAAAAGGTCCTGCAATAGTCCAGCGATGTCCTGGAGATGCCGAGGTTTGAACTCGGGGCCTCATACATGCAAAGCATGCGCTCTACCACTGAGCTACATCCCCAAGTGCTGTGGGGCAACTGCTATCAGAGAACTAGGCGAAGGAGTTCAGGAAATGCTCTTTGCTCCACTGGCAAGAGAGTGTTGCACACCAGCAAGAAAAAAAGCCCCCATCGAAGGCCATACACTGATAGCACATTAGTCCCTGATGCTGTAAGGCAATTGCTACCAAAGTACAAGGGGAATAAGTTTAGGAAATGCTTTTCGCCCAACTGGGAAGAGAGCGTGGCACACCAGCAAAAGAAAAAAGCCCCCATCAAAGGCCACACACTAGCAGCACATCAGTCCCTGATGGTCTAGTGGTTAGGATTCGGCGCTCTCACCGCCGCGGCCCGGGTTCGATTCCCGGGCAGGGAACTCTTTAGAGGAGTAGACAAAACCTGCTGTAATTACTGCCAAAAAGAAGCTTATTTCTGTGGGCCCAACCAACACAAAAACACTTCCTGCTTCCAGACAGATTTGAATGAGCGACCTAAGGATTACTGCCTTGCAGACTACATTTCACCTACAGTCCTCCACTCTACCAACTGAGCCATCTAAGGACTGACCACTTGATCATGCTTACCTTCATTTGCCTATATTGGTTGGGCAGGTCAAACGTGTACATTGAGGCAGATTACAAATGACTGTACAGTACTCTAAAGGAGCAGCCATGTTGCTTTGTCCTTTTTAAAAGGTCCTGCAATAGTCCAGCGATGTCCTGGAGATGACGAGGATTGAACTCGGGGCCTCATACATGCAAAGCATGCGCTCTACCACTGAGCTACATCCCCAAGTGCTGTGGGGCAACTGCTATCAGAGCACTAGGGGAAGGAGTTCAGGAAATGCTCTTTGCTCCACTGGCAAGAGAGTGTTGCACACCAGCAAGAACAAAAGCCCCCATCGAAGGCCATACACTGGTAGCACATTAGTCCCTGATGCTGTAAGGCAATTGCTACCAAAGTACAAGGGGAATAAGTTTAGGAAATGCTTTTCGCCCAACTGGGAAGAGAGCGTGGCACACCAGCAAAAGAAAAAAGCCCCCATCAAAGGCCACACACTAGAAGCACATCAGTCCCTGATGGTCTAGTGGTTAGGATTCGGCGCTCTCACCGCCGCGGCCCGGGTTCGATTCCCGGGCAGGGAACTCTTTAGAGGAGTAGACAAAACCTGCTGTAATTAATGCCAAAAAGAATCTTATTTCTGTGGGCCCAACCAACACAAAAACACTTCCTGCTTCCAGACAGATTTGAATGAGCAACCTAAGGATTACTGCCTTGCAGACTACATTTCACCTACAGTCCTCCACTCTACCAACTGAGCCATCTAAGGACTGACCACGTGATCAGCTTACCTTCATTTGCCTATATTGGTTGGGCAGGTCAAACGTGTACATTGAGGCAGATTACAAATCACTGTACAGTATTCTAAAGGAGCAGCCATGTTGCTTTGTCCTTTTTAAAAGGTCCTGCAATAGTCCAGCGATGTCCTGGAGATGCCGAGGATTGAACTCGGGGCCTCATACATGCAAAGCATGCGCTCTACCACTGAGCTACATCCCCAAGTGCTGTGGGGCAACTGCTATCAGAGCACTATGGGAAGGAGTTCAGGAAATGCTCTTTGCTCCACTGGCAAGAGAGTGTTGCACACCAGCAAGAACAAAAGCCCCCATCGAAGGCCATACACTGGTAGCACATTAGTCCCTGATGCTGTAAGGCAATTGCTACCAAAGTACAAGGGGAATAAGTTTAGGAAATGCTTTTCGCCCAACTGGGAAGAGAGCGTGGCACACCAGCAAAAGAAAAAAGTCCCCATCAAAGGCCACACACTAGCAGCACATCAGTCCCTGATGGTCTAGTGGTTAGGATTCGGCGTTCTCACCGCCGCGGCCCGGGTTCGATTCCCGGTCAGGGAACTCTTTAGAGGAGTAGACAAAACCTGCTGTAGTTACTGCCAAAATAATCTTATTTCTGTGGGCCCAACCAACACAAAAACACTTCCTGCTTCCAGACAGATTTGAATGAGCGACCTAAGGATTACTGCCTTGCAGACTACATTTCACCTACAGTCCTCCACTCTACCAACTGAGCCATCTAAGGACTGACCACTTGATCAGCTTACCTTCATTTGCCTATATTGGTTGGGCAGGTCAAACGTGTACATTGAGGCAGATTACAAATGACTGTACAGTACTCTAAAGGAGCAGCCATGTTGCTTTGTCCTTTTTAAAAGGTCCTGCAATAGTCCAGCGATGTCCTGGAGATGCCGAGGATGGAACTCGGGGCCTCATACATGCAATGCATGCGCTCTACCACTGAGCTACATCCCCAAGTGCTGTGGGGCAATTGCTATCAGAGCACTAGGGGAAGAAGTTCAGGAAATGCTCTTTGCTCCACTGGCAAGAGAGTGTGGCACACCAGCAAGAAAAAAAGCCCCCATCGAAGGCCATACTTTGGTAGCACATTAGTCCCTGATGCTGTAAGGCAATTGCTACCACAGTACAAGGGGAATAAGTTTAGGAAATGCTTTTCGCACAACTGGGAAGAGAGCGTGGCACACCAGCAAAAGAAAAAAGCCCCCATCAAAGGCCACACACTAGCAGCACATCAGTCCCTGATGGTCTAGTGGTTAGGATTCGGCGTTCTCACCGCCGCGGCCCGGGTTCGATTCCCGGTCAGGGAACTCTTTAGTAGAGTAGACAAAACCTGCTGTAATTACTGACAAAAAGAAGCTTATATCTGTGGGCCCAACCAACACAAAAACACTTCCTGCTTCCAGCCAGATTTGAATGAGCGACCTAAGGATTACTGCCTTGCAGACTACATTTGACCTACAGTCCTCCACTCTACCAACTGAGCCATCTAAGGACTGACCACTTGATCAGCTTACCTTCATTTGCCTATATTGGTTTGGCAGGTCAAACGTGTACATTGAGGCAGATTACAAATGACTGTACAGTATTCTAAAGGAGCAGCCATGTTGCTTTGTCCTTTTTAAAAGGTCCTGCAATAGTCCAGCGATGTCCTGGAGATGCCGAGGTTTGAACTCGGGGCCTCATACATGCAAAGCATGCGCTCTACCACTGAGCTACATCCCCAAGTGCTGTGGGGCAACTGCTATCAGAGCACTAGGGGAAGGAGTTCAGGAAATGCTCTTTGCTCCACTGGCAAGAGAGTGTTGCACACCAGCAAGAAAAAAAGCCCCCATCGAAGGCCATACACTGATAGCACATTAGTCCCTGATGCTGTAAGGCAATTGCTACCAAAGTACAAGGGGAATAAGTTTAGGAAATGCTTTTCGCCCAACTGGGAAGAGAGCGTGGCACACCAGCAAAAGAAAAAAGCCCCCATCAAAGGCCACACACTAGCAGCACATCAGTCCCTGATGGTCTAGTGGTTAGGATTCGGCGCTCTCACCGCTGCGGCCCGGGTTCGATTCCCGGGCAGGGAACTCTTTAGAGGAGTAGACAAAACCTGCTGTAATTACTGCCAAAAAGAAGCTTATTTCTGTGGGCCCAACCAACACAAAAACACTTCCTGCTTCCAGACAGATTTAAATGAGCGACCTAAGGATTACTGCCTTGCAGACTACATTTCACCTACAGTCCTCCACTCTACCAACTGAGCCATCTAAGGACTGACCACTTGATCAGCTTACCTTCATTTGCCTATATTGGTTGGGCAGGTCAAACGTGTACATTGAGGCAGATTACAAATCACTGTACAGTATTCTAAAGGAGCAGCCATGTTGCTTTGTCCTTTTTAAAAGGTCCTGCAATAGTCCAGCGATGTCCTGGAGATGCCGAGGATTGAACTCGGGGCCTCATACATGCAAAGCATGCGCTCTACCACTGAGCTACATCCCCAAGTGCTGTGGGGCAACTGCTATCAGAGCA